>NC_041390.1:632656577-632681770 GCF_002162155.2 Triticum dicoccoides | reverse complement strand
GACATGTGATAGATAGGAATCGACGATGATGATGCTGAGTAGATGGAGCACCGAAAGTAAAGCACAAAAGGGAAGGGCCCAACACAAGACACGACTTTCTCCCCTGGCCTTTTCCCCTGACATTCTCTTGTTTTGGGGTGTGGTCTCATGCAGCCGCTTTACGCCACCACTACATGTAGTATACTAGTATCAACCATCGCTGGTACTTTAGTGTACTATCATGATTGTATTATTCTAGTATAATGTACTGTGGAGAATCGAGGTTTATAAAGTCAAAAGGCGTCCCCACAACATTCCATTCCATTCCATTATGCTGGCTGCTACAGTGCGACATGGTAAACTTTACCGACTCCTCTCTGGTGTTTTAGCATAATTTAGACAGATTTAATTTTAGCCCCCTTTCTTCTCCACTCCGCCAACACAAGAGTCTTGTCCATCTTATCCTCCTAAAGACTGGTGTTTAGATCACTAAAGTAGTGATCTAAACGCTCTTATATTAGTTTACAGACAGAGGGAGTATATACTATACGAAGAAAAAGCAGCGAAAAGAATATCAGCTCTGCTATGCTTTGCTTTCCCCAAACCCCACTGCCTCCCTCCCTGCTTTTGCTCTTCTCTTCACTGCCGCTACACCTCGACATCAATCCCTTCCCCCAAACCCAAGTCCAAATCCAAATCCAAATCCATGGATCGGTCGATCTAGGGTTTGCCTCCTCCCCCTCCGGCCGAAATCAAGCCAAGCCAAGCCAAGGCAAGGCAAGCCAGGGTGAAAAAGCAAGAAACCTTGTTGAGCGAGAAAGTTCCGTCCTTTCCTTCTTCCCTCCCGGCCGTCGGCCGCGGGCGGGATGGCCTCCTCCTCCGGGAGGCGGCCGGGCGCGGGCCCCGGCCCAGGCGGCGGCGGCGGCGGGGAGCCCTCCTCGTCGGGCGCGGCTTCCACCCCGGCGTCCGGAGGCGGCAGGAGGATCCTGCGGACGCAGACGGCGGGGAACCTGGGCGAGTCCATCTTCGACAGCGAGGTAGTGCCCTCCTCGCTGGTGGAGATCGCCCCCATCCTCCGTGTCGCCAACGAGGTGGAGGCCAGCAACCCCAGAGTCGCATACCTATGTAAGCAACCACATTCATCCATCCTTCCTCTGCTCTGCTCTGCTCTCCTCTCTTTGTTAATTACTGTTACTGTTACAAGCAAGCAAGCAAGCAAGGAAGGAAGGCACCAAAGCAGAGGAGTTGTTAATTATTATTACTGCTTGCTTGTTACTCTACCAAGAAAGGCTCTCTCTTTGTTAATTACTACTGGGTGCTCCTGTATTCTATTGTTACTACAAAGTCTGCCTTGCCTGTGTATTATATATACTTTATTCTTCTTGCTCAACTCCTAGTACGTACTTACAAGACTAGTCCCAGTGACAGTCCACTCTCTTAGTTAATTTATTATTCCCTCTGACTCTGAGTGCCCATAATTCCCAATCTCTCTAGCAGAGCAGAGCAGAGAGCACCACCTGCTCCCTTGTCTCACCCATACCAACAATTTAATAGCAGTATGTATGTCTCTTGGTCTTTGCTTGGGTGCTACATAGGTCCCTTCTGCTACTAGTCCACTTTGTAACTTGTTTGTATTCTATTACTACTACTTTGTATCTGTGTAGCACTGTATTGTATTCTTCCTCCTCAAGTGCTACTCCCTCCGTTCCGAATTACTTGTCTTGGATTTGTCTAGATACGGATGTATCTAGACTCATTTTAGTGCTAGATACCTCCGTATCTAGACAAATCTAAGACAAGTAATTCGGAACGGAGGGAGTACAAGACTAGTCCTAGTACTAGTGTCTTGCTGCCATTGACAGCCTATCAAGTTTATTAACTCCAACTCAAGTCAAGTGCACATAATTCTCTAGATGCTGTATAGGTTACCAACAGTTTTCTTGCCTCACCCACACAATTGACTCTGTCTATTGCCTGCTAGGTCGATTCTACGCCTTCGAGAAGGCCCATCGACTCGACCCCACCTCCAGCGGCCGTGGTGTCCGCCAGTTCAAGACCGCGCTCCTCCAGAGGCTCGAAAGGGTACGTACATGTGCCTGCCTACATACGCATTTCCCTCCTCCTTGCACAAGATTTAAACTTGCAGCATATTTGATTGCATTCCGTTTCTGCTCTTTCCTGCGCTGTCTTCTATTTATAGCTTCCAAATCTTACCATATTAACTGCATACAGAGGCTAGTGGTCATTTGTTTTACCCCAGCAGTAACTTAATTGCATGACATCCAACGTATACATACCGTATTAACTGCTTCACTTCCTTGTCATGCACACGCTTCTTTCCTCAGGAAAACGACCCCACGTTGAAGGGGAGGGTTAAGCAGAGCGATGCCCGCGAAATGCAGAGTTTCTACCAGCACTACTACAAAAAGTACATCCAGGCGCTCCAGAATGCCGCCGATAAAGCTGACCGGTCAGACCAACCAACCCATCCTCTTTTCTAATCTAATATAATGCTGCTGGCTCACTCATCTATGGCTTGCCTGATGCCTGCTCTGCTTTTCTGATTTCTCAGTGCCCAGCTGACAAAGGCGTATCAGACCGCGGCTGTCCTGTTCGAGGTCCTGAAGGCCGTCAATGTCTCACAGAAAATCGAAGTCGATCAAGCGGTAAGTTCTAGCACAAAACATTGGAACCTTCTCTGTTCTTTTGTTTGACACAATGCACCTTTCATGTTTCCTCACAAAAAAGAAAGAACCCACTGCTACTGTTGTTGTCCAGAAAAACAAAAATGGGTTTCACCTCCCTGCTGTGGTTGTTGATTGTTGCAGATTTTGGAGACGCACAACCAAGTCGAGGAGAAGAAGAAGCTGTATCTTCCTTACAATATCCTCCCGCTCGACCCTGACAGTGCTGCTAACCAGGCTATTATGCGATACCCTGAGGTTCCCATCCATCCTGATTCCCATCCCGAATTCACTGCGAGCTTATCATACTCTGGCGAGATGTCGAGATGATTACACTAGGGCTTATGCGCTGCTTCCCATTCTTACATGTAGATCCAAGCCTCTTTTCACGCTCTTCGTAACACAAGGGGTCTGCCATGGCCCAAGGACCACGAAAAGAAGGATGATGCGGACCTTCTTGAGTGGCTTCAGGCACTGTTTGGGTTTCAGGTTATGACAACATGGCTACTGCCTACCTTTTGTTTTCATATCTTATTTCTTGCGAGACTTTTGCTTTCATGTCAAACATTTTTGTACCGATGATTTCATTTGTGAGATCTGATACATCAATGCTCTCTAACTCCAACAACCACTCTGCAGAAAGATAACGTGTCCAATCAACGAGAGCATCTCATACTCTTGCTTGCCAACGTGCATATAAGGGAGATGTCCAAGCCTGACCAGCAATCAAAGGTAGTGCATTTCCCGACCTGCATTCATGTGAGATGTGCGCACATGGATCCTCGAGTAGTAATGTCATTTACTTGTTTCTTTTCTGGTGAAAATTTTCAGTTAGACGACCATGCGCTAGATATAGTAATGAAGAAGCTCTTCAAGAACTACAAAAGATGGTGCAAATACCTTGGCCGCAAAAGCAGCTTGTGGTATGATGTTCAATCTCCAGTGGAAAATTTGGAAGTTAACCATGATTATTTGATTTAATTAATTCAAGCCTGCAATCATAAGCTCTTCATAGTCGCGTGGTCCACTAATTATAATTGATCATTATCTTTCTAGGCTGCCGACAATTCAACAAGAAGTACAACAGCGGAAGCTTCTCTATATGGGCCTTTATCTGCTCATATGGGGCGAGGCAGCTAACTTGCGATTTATGCCAGAGTGTCTTTGCTACATCTATCATCATGTATGTTCAATTCCTTTTCTTGTCAAATTAAACACATGATCTATTTACTGAGCTGGCAAACTGGGTCTTAAACTCTTAGTTCAAGGTCATAATGTGATTTTCTGGTTAACACGGAAACGATGCAAATGATACTATGCTATTTGGGTATGTCTGGATAGTTGCCAAAAATGTACGCTACCAGTTTTTATGTAGGTGACCGAAAGTTTCGGTCTTTGTTTGGATGGTCACCAATTGTTTGGTATGACAATGACCTTTCGTACACTAGCACATTTTTCTTGCCAACATTAGCCAACTCATGGGCAGGCAAAACCATGACCAATATTTTGGTAGGGCAAGCTTGGGCTGAAACTAAACACCAGTGATTACGAGTCGAACGACTAGTCTAGACTAGTCGCTCGACTAGTCTACGAGTCGCAGAGTGGATGTCGACTCATTTTCTCGTGTAGACTACAAATACGAGTCGAGCCGTGGATGGACTAGTCGACGACTAGTCTGGACTAGTCGACATATATGAGTCGAGCGACTCAAAAAAGAGAGCTGCCTCAGCTGGGACGAGGCGCCGCCAGCACCCACTGCCCTGCCGCCGCCGCCGCCACCCACCGCAGGGACGGCGGATGGCGCAGCCAGGTGCGGCGGCCGGCTGGAGCTTGTGCTCAGGCGGCGGCCATGGCCGTGACCCGTAGGGGCACGCGGCCTTGAGACGGGAGAGAAGGAAGAGAGAGAGAGGAGAGGAAAGGAGGAGGCATGGTGGTGGTCGGCGGGCCCGCGGCGGCAGCGGCCGGGACCGGCGGAAGGCGGCAGGAGGCGCGGGTCGCGTGCACGCGTGCTCTCGTGCGTGATGGCGCTGGCGGCGGCGATTGGAGAGGTCGGGAGCTAGGGTTCCAGTGGCTGGGGGCTAAGTAGGCTGGCCATCTGGGCCCAAATGGGCCAGCTGGGGGGTGATGCGTGGTGCTGGGCTAGTATTTAGACAGTGGCTGGTCCTATTCCATACCCACTTGGGCCCAGAACACTGCATAGCTCAATGATTTAGACAGTGGCTGGTTTTATTGCATACTGTACTGTTAGTAACTTAGTATATACTACATACTACCACTAGGTATTAGTAGCTGAGTACTACAGTACCATGTCGACTAGTCTAGCACTAGTCTAGACTAGTCTCGATTAGTCTATGAGTCTCTACCTCAGAACGACTCGTCGACTTGTCGACTCGTAAACCTTGCTAAACACCCTATCTTTTCTGACTTGAACCTTCACAAATCTGGTGGCATCTTCTGAGGAGCCACATTCTGTTCACTTACATTTTCCAGAAAGTATATGTTGGGCGTGAGTTACCTTAGGCATGAGGACTTACCTGCAAAACTTTGAGTTAAAAAGAACAGTCTCTCTCGAATCAGGACGGAGCTTACCTACAAAGTATGCTAGTACGCCATTGGGTAAAGAGTTTCTCTTGAATCAGTCTCTCTCTCTACGTGCATGGCTCCACTGTTTTTTCCAGTAGCCAGGACTGTTGAGGTGAAAAGTCTTCGATAATTTGGCTGCATAATGCATGTTCTAAGCACTGCAGTATCATACAATGTTGTTTACACGATAATTTAAGCAAAATGTAAGTTCCTACTGAGGTGATCCAGTAAACACCGATCAAGGAAGTTCTAAAATGATCCCTATTTTTGTCTTGGCCCTTTTCTCACCCTCCTAGTATTTTGGACCATTGTAAATGGGCGGAAAGTTTAGGTTAGTACATTATATTTCTGTGCAGTACAAGTTGTGTTCATGGACATGCCGGGGGAAATGTGATTGATTGGCTTGGGGCATCGCTGTATTTTTAGGCCATAGCTCTTGCGATGGGATGATTATTGGCAAGTGATTGTTGTGTTCTGTTGTTGTTCCGCTGCAGATGGCTTTTGAATTGTATGGCATGTTGGCTGGAAATGTGAGCCCAACAACTGGTGAAAATGTTAAACCAGCCTATGGTGGTGCCGAAGAAGCCTTCCTGAAGAAAGTTGTGACCCCAATTTATAAAATCATAGAGATGGTATATTTCTTTATTTCCATTCTCATGTTTTAATTCCAAGCACAATTAAGTTATGTCCTTTGGGTTTTTTTACACAGGAAGCTGATAGGAGCAAGACAATGAAATCAAAACACTCACATTGGAGAAATTATGATGATCTCAATGAGTACTTTTGGTAAGCTGATAGGAGCACAATTTGTTATCTCCCTTGTAATTTCCCGAGCCAGTTTTGGAGGACACCCATACAATTATTTTTACATTGCTTACAGGTCAAGAGATTGTTTTCGGTTAGGATGGCCTATGAGGGCTGATGCTGATTTTTTCAAGACTCCAAATTTTGTTCTCAATGCTCGAGATCAGACGAATGGAGTAAGTTCATTTCAATATGAATGTACTTGCATTACCCTCATGCAAATGAGTAGATTTGGCTTAGTACTAGCATCTCAGTGTAAGAAAGTTGGTAGCAATCAGGTACCTTATTTAATCTTCAAATAAACCATTCACTAGTAACAAAATAAATGTATTCAACTGTCTGATAGGAAAAAAAATAAGCTAAATTTTTTGCAGTTTAATATTCATAGTCTCTTTCGGTATTGATATTTCTTATTCTGCTGCAGGAGCACAGACCAGCTGGTAATGACCATTGGATGGGAAAAGTCAACTTTGTTGAAATACGGTCATTTTGGCACATCTTCCGTAGCTTTAACAGGATGTGGAGCTTCTTAATTTTATCCTTACAGGTTAATTGTGATTTCCCACCTTCGTGTTGCTCTTCTTCTTTCGACTGCACTTTTGGATGTTTTCTGTTTACTTGAGATGAACTTTTTTCTGTTGGTTTTCTTGTTCACTCAGGCCATGGTTATAGTTGCTTGGAATGGTGGCACGCCAGGTGACATCTTTGATGCAGGAGTGTTCAAACAAGTTTTGAGCATATTTATAACTGCTGCAGTAATGAAAATGGGCCAAGGTATGTTGATAATACCCCACCTCCCCTCCTTCCTATCCTAATATTATGGTATGCACATTCGTCTTTTCTTGGTTACGTGTCTTTGTTGTGTCCACATCCCATTAATTATCAGCATGGTTACACATGATATTGATTTTGATAGTCTGAATGGTTATCTTCTCCATTTACCCGAAACCTACATGACCACAATTAGCTTATAAATTCTGAACAACAGTAGCTTTTGCGGGTCTACAAACAGTAATATTGTAGCCAAAGTATTAAGTGTATGGTCTGTATTCCGTACCAAAGCTCGATGAAAGTACTTCTGTTCAACTTGATTTTACTCGACGTTTAGTTTTCCTGAACATAATATTCTTAGCATGAAACCAGAGGAACATGGTGGTTGTTGGTTTGGTACAAACTGGAACACCGAACATTGCTACCATTGGTTAGGTTCATAAATATATTTTAATGCAGCAATTATGGACATTGTCTTGAGCTGTACCAAAGCTCGATGAAAATACCTGTGTAATTTGATTGACTCGTTCATTTTATTTTTCTGAACATATTATTCTAAGCATGAAACCGTGTAAGCATGTTGGTTGTTCTTTTTGTACACACTAGGCAATGTTTATCATTGGTTAGGTTTACTAAATATATTTTAATGCAGCAATTCTGGACATTGTCTTGAGCTGGAAAGCAAGAAAAAGCATGTCTCTTGCTGTTAAACTCCGGTACATCTTGAAATTACTATCAGGAGCTGCATGGGTTGTAATTTTACCAGTGACTTACGCATACACCTCAGACAATCCCACTGGACTCAATAGAACAATCAAAAGCTGGTTTGGTGACGGCCGGAACCAGCCATCGTTATACATCTTGGCTGTTGTGATATATTTGTCACCAAATATGCTGGCGGCTACGTTATTCATTTTTCCTATCCTGAGGAGATTCCTTGAGAAGTCAAATCTTAAAGTTGTAGCCCTCATAATGTGGTGGTCACAGGTAATTTTGCTTTGGTAGTTTTCTTCAAGTTGTTGATTCTTGACACCCTGTTTATAATAAGATGTAAAACATTGTACAGCCTCGCTTATTCGTTGGCAGAGGAATGCATGAAGGTGCATTCTCCCTTTTCAAGTATGTTTGCCTGTTTAAGCGTTTGTTATTCTTTATGAATTACCATTGCATGTGCTCTTTCTGAGGATTGTTGTTCTTCTAGGTATACAATGTTCTGGGTCATTCTTTTGGCCACAAAATTGGTAGTGAGCTTCTACGTGGAGGTATTATTCTTAACTGATTCCACCACCATATGTTGTATAATTTTGCATCAAACTATTGCTAGCCATTTCAACGGAAGTTTTGTCCCATTAATGTCTTGAGGGCTATTTATAGAAACCTACGACGTTCCCCACTACTCATAAGTACACTTTTGCTGGTTAAGGGTTATCCAGTTAATTTTCCTAGCTGTTTCCTTTGGTTATTATGAAATCATAGTTTGGTTGCTCATCTTGTCATATGCCCGGCCTGCAGATCAGGCCACTTGTTCAACCAACAAAAGATATAATGAAGGTGCCAATAACAACATTTCAGTGGCACGAGTTCTTCCCACATGGTCAGTCTCCCCCCCCTCTCTCTAACCTGGTTGAGCCCGAACATGTTCTTATTTTTGGTTTTATCTGCAGCAAAGAACAACATCGGTGTCGTCATTGCACTTTGGGCTCCTATCATTCTTGTATGCCTTCTGTCCTCTTCATTGTGTAGAACAGAAGTTGTTCATCCTATTTTGACCTACCTTGGTTTATTGGTTCAGGTGTATTTCATGGATACCCAAATATGGTATGCAATTTTCTCGACATTAGTTGGTGGTATCTATGGGGCATGTCGTCGTCTTGGTGAGGTTAGTAATACCGACCAACACCTTCCACTCGCTGTTCTGTAGATTGACCTTTTAGGGATGGGTCAGTATGTAAAGTTGTTCTTTAATTAAAACTTGTTAAATTTCCAAATTTTTATGAGCATCGCTTGTTACTCATTATTTCTGGATTTGATTGTGCTGTGAATTTTTTGTACAATGGAACAAAGCAACTTACAGAGTGTAATGTTGTTGGTGTTACTAAATCAGATACGAACCTTGGGAATGTTAAGATCTCGCTTCGAATCTTTGCCGAAGGCTTTCAACGATCACTTGATTCCAAATGACTCAAAGAGGAGAGGATTCCGTTCCGCTTTCTCCAGTAAACCTTCTCAGGTGTGGATTTTCTTTTTATTTTCACATATTAATGGAGAGCACATTAGGTGTAGATCCCTTCTACGAGAATGCATTTATGTTCTTGTTTTATTTTGTCTTCTCATCTAACACGCTTAAGTTACTCTAGAAACCTGGAGATGGCAAAGAAGAAGACAAAATAGCTGCAAGATTTGCTCAGATATGGAATCTGATCATCACAAGCTTCCGCCAGGAAGACTTGATAGATAACAGGTGCGGCATCTGATATCTATTTTTACATATTGACTGTCCTTCTGATTCCTGCTGATCTGTTGTTTGTTGCGTTCTGGTCAGGGAGAAGGACTTGTTACTTGTTCCATACTGCAAAGATCGTGAAATGGATATGATCCAGTGGCCACCATTCCTGCTTGCTAGCAAGGTACATATTCTCATTCAACTCCTGCTGTTATTTTGGTGGAATGAGGCATCGTCGTTTCATTTTATTTTATTAACTGCATTTCAGATTCCAATAGCATTGGATATGGCAGCAGACAGTGGAGGAAAAGACCGCGATCTAAAGAAACGGATGAATTCAGATCCATATTTCACTTACGCCATCAAGGAATGCTATGCTTCATTCAAAAACATAATATATGCTTTAGTGGTTGGTGTACGGGAGCGAGAGTATGTTCTACATTCTCCTCACTTCTTTAAAAGTACCAAGTCTTGATTGTTTTTTGTTCTTATTAACAAACTTCATGATATATATTTTCAGTGTCATCCAAAAGATTTTTAAAGTGGTGGATGATCTCGTAGCAGACGATACTCTGATAAGGGATCTGCACATGAGTAACTTACCTACCCTGAGCAAGAAGTTTATTGAGCTGCTTGTGATACTGGTATATATAGAATTAGTCATCATGCATGGTCCGGGTCATGTTGAATGTGTATGCCACCTCCTAATCCTTCTTAATTCTTAATTCCATGCAGCAAAAGAATGACAAAGATGACCGGGGTCAGGTCATCATTTTATTCCAGGATATGCTCGAGGTGGTAACAAGGGATATAATGGAAGAACAACTCACCGAGTGAGAGACCTAACTTATCATCATTCTACTGCAGAATGGTCTTTTCCCACTCAGTGGGAAATCACATGCTTTAGATTCTTGGTTGTTGCGTTGTCTTTCGTTACTTCTTATATGTAGTATTGCTATCTCTTGATCAGGCTACTAGAACCGGTACATGGTGGAAATAATAGAAAACACGAAGGGATCACACCACTTGATCAACAGGAACAGGAACAGTTGTTCACTAAAGCTATTGAATTTCCTGTCAAGGCATCAGATGCCTGGAAGGAAAAGGTTATATTTCAGATATTTTTATTTATTTATCGTTGTTTGATTGAACTAGGGACATTTATATATATTTGAAAAATAAAGATAAGCTTCTAAGACTGTTGCTCATGTTCTTGGCTTCAGATAAAAAGGCTTCACCTTCTGCTCACAGTGAAGGAGTCTGCTATGGATGTTCCTACAAACCTGGATGCTAGAAGGCGGATATCTTTCTTTGCTAATTCTCTTTTTATGGACATGCCAAAAGCTCCAAAAGTGCGCAATATGCTGCCCTTCTCGTAAGTTTTTCTTCTCTCTAGAATTTATGTGTATGATGTATTCTATTCTATGCTTGAATCATCGTGTACTGGATTAGCTTCCTTGTGTATTTTATGGATAACCAAGCATCATTCATTCCATGGAGTTTTGCTTCTTTGCCTTCATATATGTAAATATTCACACTTCTGTTACTCCCTAAACAAAATGCATGCACCGTTATGCTAGTAGTATAACTCGACGTAGAACTGCATTTCATCTAGAACTGCCCTTTCCAAATTCTGTTTCCAGCTCATGTTAATAGGGGTAAGAATGGTATCCTAATGAATAGTTGGCTTGCTGCTTCTTTACGGGGCAACTTGTGTACTGCAGTGTCTTGACTCCCTATTACAAAGAAGACGTCCTTTTCTCCTCACAAGCACTAGAGGAGGAGAACGAGGATGGGGTTTCTATCCTTTTTTACCTGCAAAAAATCTACCCAGGTACATCCCATCCATCGAGTCGGCATATCCTAGTAACTCCAGTCCCCGGACACGAAACTCATGTTTGCCTCTCCTTGCAGATGAGTGGAAAAACTTTCTTGAAAGGGTGGACTGCAAGAATGAAGAGGAACTCCGTGAGACTGAACAAACGGAAGATGAGCTTCGCCTTTGGGCATCATACAGGGGCCAAACTTTGACGCGAACTGGTATCCCCTTTGCCTCTTCTCTCATAGGCACTATACTTTTCCAAAAAAGAAAAAAAATGCATTGGTATCATGGCTCGATATTTCTTTCCTTCAGTAGTAATGCTTGCTCAATCTTACAGTAAGAGGGATGATGTACTACCGACAAGCTTTGGTGCTTCAGTCTTGTCTTGATATGGCCCCAGAGAATGGTATTTCTATGCGACCGAGCCTGTTTCCTGATTGTGATTTTTCGGAACACAGTATGATGATGTATCAACTAATTTGCCTGCTTTCCTCAGATCTTATGGAAGGCTTCAGGGCTGCAGATATACTATCTGAGGAATCACACTTATTAACTCAGTCCAAAGCTGTAGCCGACATGAAGTTTACATACGTTGTATCATGCCAGTCATACGGTATCCAGAAACGTTCTGGTGATCAACGTGCGCAGGATATTCTGAGGCTGATGACAACGTAAGTCTTTATTCAAGAATATAAAGTTCTATAGAGGGTATTGCGATAATAGTTCCTTGCCGAACGTTCCATTTATATTTTATCACTTCATTTTCTTGAATATGTTGGATGTCTGATTCCTTTCTCTGACACGTCAAAACTAGAATATATCTCCTTGCAAACTGTTACGCGGAAGAATAGATTATGATCTGTAGTTCAACCGTAGAAAGTTGTGTTAGGTCATGGGATTGTATTAGCCTCTTAGGATACAACTATTAGTGCATTTGGCAGTTTTTATAGTTTTGCTGATCTTCCATGAGCGTGCACACAAGAAAGTTTTTCAGGCGTTGTATCAATTCACTGGGTTCTAATCTGGTTTGGACACACCGCCTCTGTTTTGATCATTGCAATACATTCTATGCATGTCATCAATGATTGAAAAGGCTTGTTTATTTGCCAGTTATCCATCACTTCGGGTTGCCTATATTGACGAAGTCGAGGAGACAAGCAAAGAGGGGGAGGCAAGCAAAGATAGGAGCAAGAAGATAGAGAAGGTTTACTACTCAGCGTTGGTGAAGGCGGCAGTAACTAAGCCTGATGATCCTGGTCAGAAACTCGATCAGGTACTGTGAAATGAAATGGTTTTAATAATCATCCCTATATTTGAAACAGGTGCATTTCGTGATCTCACCCGTGCCGATTCGATATAAACTTGCTTACCTTGTGTCATTTTGTTGTGTAATAGGACATTTACAGGATAAAACTTCCGGGCAATGCAATGTTGGGTGAAGGCAAACCAGAAAATCAGAACCATGCGATAATTTTTACTCGAGGTGAAGGCCTACAAACCATAGACATGAATCAGGTATATATGCGTCATTTGTGCTTCTTGTGCTGCTAGCTAGTATTTTTTGGGCCATTTAGTCATGGTGTGATGCTATGACATGACAGGAGCATTATATGGAGGAGACATTGAAAATGAGAAACCTGCTGCAAGAGTTTACCAAGAAACATGATGGTGTGAGGTATCCAACAATACTTGGTGTAAGAGAACATATATTCACTGGCAGGTATATATATGTCGTTTCTGACTGCCTCCTTCACCCTTCAATTTGTGATTAATGTATGACTTCATCATACAATGTTGCTATTTGCTTGGATAAAATTACTCATATTGTTATGATTGCTTTTGCAGTGTTTCTTCGCTTGCGTGGTTCATGTCAAACCAAGAGACAAGTTTTGTGACTATTGGACAGCGTGTACTTGCCAATCCTTTAAGGTAAATCATCATGACTGAATCACAATGCAGTTCATCTCATTCATGGGTTTACTACGTTCAGTTACTTACTTTCTATATGTTTCTTTCTACAACTTGTCGTTAATTCTGCAAGTAACAAGTTATTGTTGATTATTTCAATTTAGTACTCCTTTTTTGTTCATTTGGTTGAGTTGTGTTCTTGGTTTTGTTTCTTTCTGTTAGTGTTACTCTGTGCAGTGTTACTCCTCTTTCTTTGAAGAAATTTAAAGATTGTTGGTTTATGATTTCTTTTCCTGGACACTCTCACGTGCAGGGTTCGATTTCATTATGGACATCCTGATATCTTTGATCGACTTTTCCATCTCACGAGGGGCGGTGTAAGCAAAGCATCTAAGATTATTAATCTTAGTGAGGACATATTTGCTGGTATGCATGCGGTCAACATTTTGCCGTTGCTGTGTGTGGTTCTTGAAGATGTTGTTATGCTAATTAATACCTGTCTCTTTGCGACAGGATTCAATTCAACACTGCGTGAAGGAAACGTTACACATCATGAATACATGCAAGTTGGCAAGGGAAGAGATGTTGGTCTCAACCAGATTTCACTATTCGAGGCGAAAATAGCGTATGGTAATGGCGAGCAGACACTGAGCCGTGACATCTACCGACTTGGGCATCGTTTTGATTTCTTCAGAATGTTGTCCTGCTACTACACTACCATCGGCTTTTACTTCAGCACAATGGTACTGATGCCTTTGCCTTGCTGGACTTTTCAGCTTTCTGAAAAAAATTGGTTAATATTCCTAACCTCTGTAGCTTTGCTGTTCTTTTTCCAGATTACGGTATGGACCGTGTATGTATTTCTCTATGGGCGTCTGTATCTTGTCCTCAGTGGGCTTGATGAAGGACTAGCCACTGGAAGAAGGTTTATACACAACGACCCTCTCCAGGTCGCTCTCGCCTCGCAGTCGTTTGTGCAGCTTGGCTTCTTGATGGCGCTCCCTATGATGATGGAGATCGGTCTGGAGAGAGGGTTCAGGACTGCGTTGAGCGACTTTGTGCTCATGCAGCTTCAGTTAGCGTCTGTCTTCTTCACGTTCTCCCTCGGAACCAAGACTCACTACTACGGAAAGACGCTGCTCCACGGAGGAGCCGAGTACAGAGCCACGGGGCGTGGATTCGTGGTGTTCCACGCCAAATTTGCCGAGAACTATCGACTGTACTCACGGAGCCATTTCGTCAAGGGCATTGAGCTGATGATCCTGCTTATCGTGTTTGAGATCTTCGGGCAGTCGTACCGAGGAGCTATCGCGTACATCTTCATCACCTTCTCCATGTGGTTCATGGTTGTCACCTGGCTCTTTGCGCCGTTCCTGTTCAACCCTTCTGGGTTCGAGTGGCAGAAGATTGTGGACGACTGGACCGACTGGAACAAGTGGATCAGCAACCGCGGGGGTATCGGTGTTTCGCCAGACAAAAGCTGGGAGTCATGGTGGGAAAAAGAGCACGAGCCCCTTAAATACTCGGGGAAGCGTGGCACCGTTCTTGAGATAGTGCTGGCGGTGCGCTTCTTCATCTACCAGTATGGGCTTGTTTACCATCTCAACATAACCAGACACACCAAGAGCGTCCTGGTAATTTATCTGCTTGGTCTTATTATCCTGATGATGCCTATCATGTATCTAAACATGATGACTTGATTGTGTTCTACAGTCTCTGTTTTACTAGTAAGCCTACTGACTAATGAATGGGCTGTCTTTCCAGGTGTATTGCTTGTCATGGGTTGTCATCTTCTTCATATTGCTGGTGATGAAGGTGAGCATTAAGTTAACTAGTGGCCTGGCCATTTAACTGCAGTCTTCTCAATTGTGACGCGGCAGAGATTAGGGCTGGCCATTGCTTGTCCTCTTGTGCTACAACAGACATTAGGGTGTCCTCTTGTGCGAGTTTGGCTGTTGACTGACTCTGTTTATGCACGCACGCAGGCTGTGTCGGTTGGGAGGCGGAAATTCAGCGCCGAGTTCCAGCTCGTGTTCCGGCTGCTCAAGGGGCTCATCTTCATCGTGTTCATCTCCACCATCGTGATCCTGATAGTGATCCCTCACATGACGATCCAGGACATATTTGTCTGCATCCTCGCCTTCATGCCCACAGGATGGGGCCTGCTCCTGGTAATTAATTAATCTGGTGTATCCTGCTACATGATGAGGTGTTCATATTGAAAGAAGCATAGCAATGAAGATTGTTTGATTGCAGGTGGCTCAGGCGCTGAAGCCTGCGATCATGAGCGTGGGGCTGTGGGGGTCGATCCGGGCGCTGGCTCGTGGGTACGAGATCATCATGGGGCTGCTGCTCTTCACCCCGATCGCGTTCCTGGCGTGGTTCCCGTTCGTGTCGGAGTTCCAGACCCGGATGCTCTTCAACCAGGCCTTCAGCCGTGGGCTGCAGATCTCGAGGATCCTGGGCGGGCACAAGAAGGACCGGGCAGCGCGGAGCAAGGACGATAGGTAGATAGATTATTGCTCTAGTAGCTAGTAAGATAGGATGATGATTGCCTGCTTGCTTGCTTGCTTGCTGTAGAATATATATATATATATGTATGCATGGTATGGTTTGTAGTTGTAGTAGTAGTAGAGCGAGGAGGTATGCATGGTATATGCTTAATTGACCTGATATTGGCGATTAGGAATTATTACTGTGGTTCCTGATTGGTGTGGTGTCTTGCATGTAAAAAGTTTTTGGCTAGTGTCTCCTTCTCTAGTAGATGAACTCTTTCTTCCCCCTCTCGCAAGGCGACTAGGGCGAAGCCTTCCTCTCCTTAATTTCCGCCGCCTTTGCTTGCCGCTCTGGCGGCGGTGGTGTGGAGGGGAATCCTAGTGCCTCTATCCTGGCTAGTACATAGGTTACAAGTTGCAACTAGCAAAAGGGTTGTGCGTTGCAATGAAAAATAATAATTCATAATCTTCAATGGCCATGACCACATTTTCCTGCATCACCAAGATGCACTATAATTTGAAATCATGAATATTTTTTTGAACTCGTGAATATATTTGAAATCATGAACACTGTTATAAATTTTTGAACATCTGCTAAAAAGAAGAACATTTGTTGAATTTATGAACATTTTATACTATTTGCACATTTTTCTAAAATTTGTGAACATTTTTTAAAACAATTTTATTGAATCGGCGAACATTTCTAGAATTGAGGAACATTTTTTTGGAAATAGGCGGAACAAATTTTGAAATTCACGAACATATTTTTGGATTTAACGAACATTTTTCGAAATGCATGATAATTTTTTGAATCAGAGAACATCTTATGAATGAATAAACTATATTGTAAGTTATGAACATTTTTTGAATTTTTAGGATATTTTTCCATCCATGAACATTTTTTGAATTGGCGAAATTTTGTTCAATTTCATTAGCATTTTCCAATACATGAACTTTTTAAAAAATCATGAATATTTTTTCATTTCCTGAACATTTGTTTCCAAATTTTCGATCATTTTTTGAATACGAAAACAATTTTTTACAAAATCACGCACAATTTTTGAATCCACAATCATTTTATGATTTATTAAACATTTTATTTAAAATTCTTTTTTTGTTAATTTTTGAACTCCCAAATTATTCATAGTAGAAAAAAAACGAAAACGGAAAAGAAAAAGGAAAAATAAAAACAGAATTTAAAAAACAGGCCGCCCATACATGGGTTGGCCCAAACGGACACGCTGTGCCTTCTCCCTGCGTGCGGAGTGCAGTATAGGAGGTCCATACTGGATGGGCCGGCCCAGGCGGGGGATTCCCCTATATGAAACGTTTGTAATCACTTACCAATGGCATTGGTGGGTAATATTTCACAACCTTGAGGGCTATTTCCGTGACGTACCGCTAGAAACAATAGCCCCTTTATTATTACTAGCAAAAAAGGCACGTGCGTTACAACTTTAATATTATGATTGAAATTTGTTGGCTGATCAAAAGGAGCAATTCGCTTTAGTACTAACTTCCACTTTGCACACTTTTTCAACTTGTAATGTAGTGTAATCATTTGTCCTAGAGGAATAGCTTCAAAATCAGAAATAGCTAGCAGGGACCCGAAATCATCTGATCACCAGCTGCTCTGCTCAGCTCACCGTGACTTCATTTGTACACTTTGTTCGTTCACTCAATATAAGAGATGAGAGAGATACAGTAGTATTCATAAGAGAATCTATTCACCAACTGATGGTTACTCATCACATTACATTATAACTTTCCATCTTTAACTGGAGCACCAGAGTGTACGCAAGCAAGCATTGGTTTGTAACCCATAGAAGACCATTTTTTTAACCTACAAAAGAGAGAAATTTAGTCCATATGGGCATCATCCTTTTAGAGATACAAACAAACATTTTTCTGAATATTAGTACAGTACAAAGTCCTGGGTAGGAAAATCCATTGGCGCGCTCTTCCTCGCCTGGTCACGGTATCATTCACCGTTCGTCAACATGCAGATCAGACACAGCAAAATATTGTGGGACATACCCGATTTTAATAATGTAACAGGTTGGCCAACGATACCGTGATGTCGTTGTGATTGCCACACCCGTACGTCGAGTTATCCTGTGGGATGCCGCCGCCGATCTGCTGACCCTGATCCGATCAAACCTGAACAGCCACCGGAAAAAGGAGTCAGCTAGTCATGTACGCCTCCTTCATACAGTCTACCATCTTCATAACACCTCTCTGCATGGTATCACCGCGGCAATCGCCGGAGTTGTCCATGCGACCACCGACGATGTGCACCCCTCGCTGCAAATGGATCGTCGTTACCCATTGTACGCTTCAGTAGGTGCAGCAAGTGTACCAAGAACCTACATAACTACTCATTGATCGGTCCAACACTGCGAGTGTAGGGGTTCAATCGCTTGCTGCGTCTTCCGCTACAGGTAGCCCACTCAATACTTCAGCAGGTTCTTCAATCGCAAGTCCAATATCTTTTTTTTCGAAAAGGGGGGTTCCCCGGTCTCTGCATCAGAGCGATGCAAGTCTAATATCTAAGCAGCAAAAAAAAGTCAAAGACCTGAGCAGCAAAAATTTACGAGTGAAGTTACCACCAGTGGAATTCAGAACAAGATAGATCAGCCGAGGTTAATGCACTACATCAACCTGACTCAAACTCCATGTGCACCTCTCTCTTTTCTACCAGAAAAATGAAAGCCCCGCCATGACCTTGGAGCTCTCCCTGCCAGCCATGGAGGCCCGCCTCCAGCTGCAAGGACTTCGCCCGCGGCGCCGGATCCCTCATTCTCCCGCGGCCGCTGGATCCCGCTGCCGCCGTTCTGCATTGAGCAGATGCGTAGTCCCCAGCCTCTCGAGCAGCCGCGTTGACCTGATCCAGAAGCTGCTGTCGAGAGCACGGCAGGAGCGGCGAGCGGGCAGAGGTGCGGCCGCGACGGCGGGCGGGTTGAGGTCGGCCGCGGCGGCCAGGGGATTTGGCTCGGCAAGGCCAGGGTCGTGGGGGGAGGCGGAAGCGTACGAGTGTTTTTTTTCCAGCGAACCGTTTTTTCTTCGCAGATTAACGATAGATTGCAGGTTCAATGCACAAAATCACAGGGGCTTTTCTACAAATAGTGTGTGACGGTGAACCCGGAGACTCAATCCGTGCTTTATTATTAGGGAGAGATTAGGTATAGATTTCAGTCCTTGTAGGTGCGATGTCTGGGTGGATGGTGGTGCTTCATCTTTGAGTCGGTTTTTCGGGCTACGATCCTCTTTGAGTTTGTTCGTCGGGATGGATTTGACGGATCTTTGTCGTAGATCCTTGCCACCTAATCTGGGTGGTGAGGTTAGGATTTCTTGATGTGCATACACAACGACAAGATTTGGTACCAGTTGGTTCTTTGGATTCATTCAAGGGTTCAACGAGCAACAATCTACAGTTTCGCGATGCAGGTTTATAAGGGCACGTGCAGGAAGACTTCCTAGATGCCATCGACATAGTTAGGCACTTAGGTTGGTTCGAGAGTGGCGACGTTGGTGGTTGTTCGGTAGTCCAGTGACCTCGATGTAAATTTTATTATGTTTTGGATATGAATTCATACTTTTGGCAAACCTTTGTAATGGAGATTTGGGTGCTTATATTTATTTATTTTTCTTAGAAAACTAGAATATGTTGTTTTATTAAAGGAAATAAATGAGCACCAAAACGGAAAGAAGTTATTAGCCAGCAAGCCAGCAAAATCTTAGTAAAAGATTTGTTGTTTTTATTGAAGGAAATAAATGCTCAAAACAAAACAAAACAATTTTTTTTGGAAAGAAGTTATTATTACCCAGCAAATCCTTAGCTAGCGTTCAAACCCAGCAAAAGTCCCTCCTTTAATTTCCTTCCCTTCCGACAAGCAGCCAGCTGAGAGTGCCAGCCGGCGGCCACCGGCGGCCAATCCATGGCGGAGCACATCTGGCACCAGTTCTTCTCCATCCTCGCCTGGATCATCGCCGATGCCGACCTGGCCCGCCGCACGCTCGACCATGCCGCGGACGAGCTCGAGGGGGCCATTGACCACCACGCCTCCAACGTCTACTCGGCCAGCGACGCGCCGGTCCGGCGCTTCCTCCGCCGCTACGTCTTCGACACCGCCCGTGACCGCGTGGCCGCCCTCAGCAGCGAGGAGCCTCGGCCGGTCGCCGCGGACGCCGCCGCCCTGCCCCTGCGTCCCAACCGCGGCCTCCTCGTGAACGTGAAGGCGGGCATCGACCTGCTGCTGGCCTCGGAGCCGTCCGCCGGCGTGATGCGCGCCTTCTTCCTGCGGGACACGCGGCAGAGGAGCCGCCACGACTGCTATCCGGTCTGGTTCGCCGGCGTCCAGTCCGCCGTCGCTAACGCGGTCCGCAGGCTGTCCCGGGCGCGGTTGGAGCTGGGGGGCGTGTGCTCCGACGTGGAGGAGTTCCTCGCCGTGCCGGTGCCGGCCCAGTCCCAGGGAGCCGGCGAGGCATGCGCCGCCACGGCTCGCCACGCCCGTTCGGGCGTTGCCAACTTGGACGCCCTCGTCCAGATCCTGCGTGTGCTCGAAGAGGAGCTCGAGGACGAACCCCCTACCGCCCGTGTCGTGCACTTCTTCGGTTACGTTCCACCGCCGCCGCCGCCACCACCTCCGGCCAACGGCGCAGGTTCGCTCGACCAAGACCAACTGGTGCTTGATTGAATCATTCTACAGTATTATTTTGTGTCCATTTTGTTGTCTTGCTCACATGCTTGAGTCGACGTCCAGGTCCAGCAGGAGGAGCAGCAGCCGGAGGCGCCGCGTAGCCGGCCGCTGGAGACGGTTTCCAATTGCTTGGCCTCAACTTCTGTTTTTCTCCTGCACCATATCGATCGATCAATCCCATCTACAAATTGAACAGTCATGGTGAGACAACTGAAACCAATCAGATAGTACCCTGACTGCATGCCACCTTCAGTTCGATTCGGTGAGACAACTTAAATTTTATGTGACAAAAACTCAGACATGCACCAAATTTCATGTGATTTTTATTTTTATGTCTGAAATGGTTGGATCTATGGTACCTGCAGTTTGGTGCCATTTAGCTTAATTTAATTTCTATGTGTGAGAACTGACGACATGGCTGGGTTAATTGCATATCGATCGCCATGTGATATTTCTTTTTATTATGGGCAATTCGATCATGGCTGTCTGAAATAAAAGTTGGATGCATGGATTGCTATGTGCCTGAAGTTTGATGCTATTTGGTTTTCTTCATATGCATGGATGCTTTTACTTCTTCAGCACAAGAACGCTAGTTTTCCTCGCTGCTTAATTGGTTTCAGTTTATTTTGCAACACCAGTAGGATGAATGAAACTACTAGGGCTTCTCTGGATTGCAGGAATTTAGAAACACAGGAATAGGAAAAACCTCAGATCGAGATGCCATGTCCTATAAATTCCTATAGGATTTCAAAACACAGGAATTTCGATCCCATCTACAAACTGAACAGTCTTGGTGCGGTAGATACAAATTAATTTCTGCTATGTGAGAGAACTCAATCAGATCGATTGTGCCCTGACTGCCTTGGGTTGGACTGTTTGTGCTGTTCTCCATCTTCAGTTCCGGTGAGACAACTAAAATTTTATGTGAGACATGCTATGTGATTTTTCATTTCATGTCTGAAATGGTTTCTATGTGTGAGAACTGACGACATTGATTGCATATCTCTATGTGATTTTTGCTGTTTTATAGAACACTAGTTTTCCTAGCTGCTTAATTGGGTTCAGTTCATTTTGCAACAGCAGCGGGGTGAATGAAACTACTAGGGGCTTCTTTGGATTGCAGGAATTTAGAAACGCAGGAATTAATAGGAAAACATATAGGATAGAGATGCCATGTCCTATAAATCTCTACATGATTTTAAAACACAATAATTTTATACGATGTGTTCTTGGATGGTTCCCATGAAATGAACACAGGAATTTTAGAGGACCGAGGACAGAGAGTAGAGGGAGAGATAGCAAGTACATTGGACTTCTCAAAAGAAAGAGAAAAATGTGGTTTGAGCTCATGTTTAGATTCCTATGGAATGGAGGGTATAGGAGTGTATTCCTTAGGAATTTGATGCACCCATTCCTATGATCCAAAGGCTTCCATAGGAAAGGTTCATATGGATTTAAATCCTACGAAATGCCTTCAATCCAAAGATGGCCTAATGGTGAGGAAAAACAAACAGAAAACATGGCATTCATCTTGATTAGGCAAGCAACGGTGCTAAAGCGATGGATATGTTGTCTAGTTAATTAGGCTCCGTCGGTAATCGCTGTTTGTGGTTGTCTTGTTTGGTGCTAGCTAGCTAGCCCCTTTGTTTATTCGGAAATCTCATTTGTCCATCTACGGGGTACAAATTTTTGAAGATTCAAAAATCAAAATTTTAAATTCCAAGAAATTCCGAAAAAAAAACATAGATATGCATATGGATAAATTGTAAAGGGTCATGATGAAATGCATTTCATGCGAGCTATAGAAAAAATCATGTATTTCTAGCACATGTATTATTCACTATACAAGTAGATGATTTTGTTTGTAGCTCACATCAAAATGTTCTTCATCATGACATTTCACACATATGTAGAGTAGTTTATATCTCTAAGTAATTAAGTCTGTATATTTGAGTCGCTGGCTCATTCTTCAATAGGCACACGGTCAGAGATCACCTTCCCCTCCCACTGCTGGGGAGCTCAGCACGATTTCATGTACATGTTTTTTTTCAAACTTAAAATTTGACCTTTTGAATTTTTTTGTTTCCATGCAAGCTGGGGAGCAAATATTCTCACTCCCTTGTTCATATGTTTTTTTATACCTGATCCGCCTTTTTTCAGAACAAGAATGATAGTCTCGCTAGTTGTTTGGTTTTTAGTTATATTGCACCGCTAGATGAATGAAACCACTCATGACCAGAAAAATCTCATAGTATATTCAATAGGAGTAGCATCTATCAGCTCTTCTATACCTATATTAAAGGAAGGATTGTTTCTTCACTTTTTTCATCCAAAACTGGTTTTTCGTACGTGTTTTGCTCGTCTATCCTTTTCGTCCGTCGCCCACCCGCCTGCAGAATTTTCACACTCACGTGGGCCTCAGCCTCGAGCCTGCGCCCGGGCTCAAAAAGCCCAATAAATAAAGTCACGTTGATTTGTGCTTTCGCCCGTAATAAGCTAAAAAACTGGCGTGTTGCGGAGAATCAAACTTGCAACCTCATAGGTAAGGCTAACCTTGATAATCAACTGGCCTAGCTGACTTTTGTGCAAAAATACAAGTTCTGTTATATACATATGTTAGCATGGCTGAAGTTATTTCTAGCAGGACATAGCCATGATGAAGCAGTTGGATCATGGTTCTTCTTTGGTAATGGTCATGCGTGCTTGCAAACAAAAGGACGATCAACATGAGGCACCACAAAGCTTGGTGAAGAAAAATAATTAATCACCACACAGAATACATGGAACATTATGCATGCATGTTCAGGAAAAATCACATTAAAAAGAAAAATTATGTCCATGCCTGATTGTTTTAAGTCAATTTATAAACTAGGAACATGGAAAGAATATTTTTCTCCACCACAACACGGAAATATTTTGTTATCTCCCATCCCCGTGGTGCTAGCAGAAGCATGGTGTTTGGGTTGGCGGTGATGGCAGGAGCAGCAGACCAGCGAGTAGTGGGCCATTATTTCGTGAGGACATGTACATGATTAGTGTGGTGCTTGGGTCAGCCTTACGTCTTCACGAAGATGAACTGATGCTCTAGTCATTATTTTGTGTCCATCTTGTCTTGCTCACATGCCTCGGAGGACACATAGCAGCAGCAGCCCCCGGGGGCCCGCCGCCGCCAGCCCTAGGTGTCTCCTCGGGCAGCCAGCATTCGTCGTAGCGGGCCCTCGGTGGCCAGCAGGAGGCGCAGCAGCAGCAGCCGGAGATGACACCTATCTGGCCGATGGACACAATTTCCAATGCTTTGCCTCAAGTTTTGTTTTTCTCATGCACCAGATCGATCCCATCTACAAATTGAATAATTTTGGTGAGGTAGATACAAAATAATTGCTGCTATGTGAGAGAACTCAATCAGATCGTACCCTGACAGCATGCCTTGGTTGGACTGTTGTGTTGATCGCCATCTTCAGTGTCGGTGAGACAACTAAAATTTTATGTGACAAGAACTCAGACATGCCATGTCCTATAAATTCGTACAGGGTGTCAAAACACAGGAATTTTATAAGATGTGTTTTTGGATGGTTCACAGGAAATGAACACAAGAATTTTAGAGGATTGAGGACAGAGAGTAGAGTAGAGAGAGATAGAGAGAGGATTGCAACTACACCAGACTTCTCGAAAGAAAAAATAAATGAAAATGAGCTTTAAGCTCATGTTTAGATTCCTATGGAATGGAGGGTATAGGAATGGATCCCTTAGGAATTTGATGCACCCATTCCTATGATCCAAAGGCTCCCATAGGTAAAGTTCATATGGATTTAAATCCTATGAAATTCCTTCAATCCAAAGAGGGCCTAACGGTGAGGAAAAACGAACAGAAAACATGGCATTCATCTTGATTAGGTACGTAGCGGTGCTAAATCGATGGATACATGATCTAGTTAAGCAGGCTCCATCGGTAATCGCTGGCTATGGTTGTCTTGTCTGGTGCTAGCTAGCTAGCCCCTTTGTTCATCGGAAATATGGGGCACACATTTTTAAAGATTCAAAAATCAAAATTGTAAGTTCCAACAAATTCTGAAAAAATACATATGCATATGGATGTATTGTAAAGGTTCATGATGAAATTCATTTCGTTCGAGTTATACAAGAAATCATGTATTTCTAGCACATCTACTGTTCAATATATAAGTACAATACATGATTTTGTGTGTAGCTCACATCAAAACCTACTTCATCATGAAATTTCACACATATGTAGAGTGTCCATCTCTAAGTAAGTGTGTATATTTCTACAGGTTTTTTTTCAAACTAAAATTTTGACCTTTTGAAAATTTTGGGTTCCACGCAGCTTGGGAGTCAAATTTTCTCACTCCCTTGTTCATATGTTTTTTATACTCTTTCATGCCTTTGTTCAGTACAAGAATGGTAGTCCCGCTAGATGTTTGGTTTCTATTTATTTTACACCACGAGATGAATGAAACCACTCATGACCAGAAAAATCTAGGGATGTCCAACGACCTGTGCGCTAAATAAACTCATGGTTAGGTTTGTGTTGTACTGGTCGTATCTACATTTGCTCTACGCCCGCCTGTGTTCTCTAGTATACATAGGTTATCAATTAGACATATCATCTCTTTCAGCCTTAATTGTGCTCTCATTCTCACAGTATATTCACTATGAGTGGCATCAATCAGCTCTTCTTCCCACAAATATGCATGACCACACGTTGCAGATAGATACATAAATAGATAGACATGTGCATTCCCGTTAATTCTGCGTGCGGTTTATGACTACGGAATGATACAACAATAGATAGTGCTAACTGGCCATAGGTTGTATTTCATGAAAGAAATCTCTAGGCCATGTTCATTTCGAAAATGCCTTATGTCTTCCTTCAATCATGGGTTGATAAATACCTTGTTTTGTACTGATGCGCTATGTTTCTCGAGGAAAAATGCGAGCCTCAGTTGGTTCAATGGAAATGAACTCAAGAATTTAGAGGATTGACGG
>NC_041390.1:632647760-632655989 GCF_002162155.2 Triticum dicoccoides | reverse complement strand
AGAGAGAGAGAGAGAGAGAGAGAGAGATTGTAAGTCCATTCGACTTCTAAAAAAAGAGATTTGAGCTCATATTTAGATTCCTACGGAATTACTGGAGTGCGTAGCAATGAATTCCATAGGAATTTTGTGTATCCATTCATACAATCCATAGGACTTCGATAGGAACAATTCACACGGACTGAAATCCAACAAAATCCCTATGAAATTCCTTCAATCAAAAGAGGGCCTAATGGTGAGGAAAAATTCCTTCAATTCATCATAATTAGAAGGCACCAGGCACATATAATCTAGGGATGGCCTACCAAGTCTAAGTGTGTTGTGTTCGAATTAAACACATGGTTAGGTTTGTATTGTGTTGGTCGTATGTACACTTCCTGAACGCACATTGTGTTTTCTCTTGTAGACATAGGTTATCAATTAGATGGATCATCTCTTGCAGCCTCAATGGTCCTCCCAAAGTATATTTAGGCATCGATCAACTCTTTTTCACCACACAAACATGCATGACCCCACGTTGTAGGTAGATACATATGCATTCCCATTATTTGTGTGTGTGTGTGTGTGTGTGTGTGTGTGTGTGTGTGTGTGTGTGTGTGTGTGTGTGTGTGTGTGTGTGTGTGTGTGGAATCACCCAATGGAAATTGCTAATAGAACATTCTATTTTATGAAGAATTCTCTAGGCCATGTTCATTTCGAAAATGGCTTATGTTCTCCTTCAATCAAGCGTTGATATACCCCGGGTTGCGCTTATGCGTGCCATCTATTTCTCTATGGAAAATGCAGGCCTCGATTGCATCACTAGTGTCAGGAAATATCCAATATACATTGCTTGAGAAGGCTGAGCATATGTGCCTTCAAGATAAGGATGGCTAATCTTCTTGGAGAACAAATCATCTTGGATCGAGTGTGCTTGTTCTGTGCTACATATAATAGGGAGTGGAGAAAATTACAATCAATCCAAACAAGGAGACATGGTGCGTCTAGCAGTGCAGCGGATTATGATATAGTTTAACAATTTTTACTTATTTTATTATTTATTGATCAATTTTTTTGCTTTGATGGCTAGTTTTCCACAATGGGCTAGTTATGATGTATGTCCAGTACAATATAGTTCAACAACCGCCAATTAAGTCCCAGAGCATGATAAAGACATTGGTTTATCAATCCGCATGCCATCTCTTTGGGGTCTTTAACAGTTCGAAGGTACCCAAAGAATATGAAGGAAACGAGGTGACGTTACTAGAACCGTTGTGCATGCTAAAATTAACATACAAATCTAATGAAAAGAGGTTGGTCGGAATGACCGATGCCACTTCTATGGTTTGAAGGAAACAGTGGACCCTTTGCTATTTGGTTGTGCTCTAGCTGAACTATTATGTCATGGAGTCCTTCATGCATTTGGATTTAGTAGGCCACCTGAATGCATTGCCAACATGTTCGGAGGATGAATTTTCTCTATCCTAGTTGAACCAAGAAAGCTAGTCCTCTATTGAGGGACAACTATTTATTGGAAAATCAGGAGAAATGCACTTGTTTATGAAACAACAATTGACCATGCTTCATTGATTGTCAGTTATGCAATCATTCAACCTCTCGTGGTCTTTTGCAGAAGGAATAAGTTCACAAGTTCAAAGAAGTTTTTAGGAGTGTAGATGCCTGGAGTGATGGGTGTGAAAGCTTAGATAAAACATTAGTGATTGGCGCTGATGATGCGAACAAAGTTCACTCCTTTTAATTTCTGTGTGAAGAAAATTGTACTTTTGATCTACTAACAATGTTCAGAAGCCAGGCTTGCATGCTTTGTCATCTTAGTAAGTGTAGAATGAACTGTGCCATTATTTTGTTTTTTCATCTTTTGTTTGCTGAACACTATATGAACATACTCTTTTTAAGGAAGCCATCATGGTTATCATTATTAAATCATAACATGATCGGATCGTTCACATTGTGCTCAATTAAATTCAAAGGGTCCATCGACCTAATTACATGAAATCTTACTCTAAAAACTATACTTTGCTAGGACATGAGCGACGTAATTAGCTTTTCTAATACAATGAAGAAACTTTGCTAAATAAGCATTGTTGTCACATGTCTGATGCCATTGACGACGACCCTCCCCCAATCGCAACACAACAAGATTAGAGGTGGGTTGCCAACAAGGACCTAGAATACACTCCTCCAATTGCCTCTGCTTTTTAGCATGCTTTAATGCGGGCCTCTGTTCCTCCCCGAACAACCATTAAGACACGGTCAATGTGGGTCACTAATGTGGTTGATTTGTGCACGTGAAATCGGTGATTAGGTGTCGAGCTGCACCGATATGGATGCCATTGTATTATAATGTGGTTGCACCATGATACCCTCTCGGCAAAGAGGTAGTGTCTAGCCTCGCCGTGGGACATGATGCCTCCACCCATTTGCGAGATAACTGTAGGGCTGAGCGGACCAGATCGAGTAATCTCCTGAATGTAACTAGGGCTACGGTTTGCTTGATTCGATGTGTTCTATTACAGTAAGCCTTCTATGGCAATATTTTTTGTTCCTTCTTGGGAAGCATCATTTTGCTTTCATGTGGTAAAAGGTTGGCTGAAAACTATCAGTTTATTAAACTCTGGACAAACAAAAAGAAATGTTTGCACCCCTGAAATTGTATATTATGGATGTTCATATTCTTGAATTTTAGTTTAGCTAAAACTCACACTCTGGTTAGTAATGCTTGAATGATATGATATAAACATGTCATCCAATGGTCCAAAGTCTGTAAAAGCTCCGGTACATATTGTTTTCCCAGATGATTAAATGTGCTGATGTATGTTATCCAATGGGTACAGAGGCTTGCGGTGGCGGAACTCCCGATCTATTGTGTTCCCCGAAGGTTTTAGGGTATATGGACTTATATAGGCGAAAGAAATCGGTCAGGAGAGCCACGAGGGGCCCACGAGGGTGGAGGGCGCGCCCAAGGGGGTGGGCGCCCCCCTGCCTCGTGGCCTCCTTGAAGCTTCCCTGACTTCAGCTCCACATCTCCTGGATCACGTTCGTTCCAAAAATCACGCTCCCAAAGGTTTCATTCCGTTTGGACTCCGTTTGATATTCCTTTTCTTCGGAACACTGAAATAGGCAAAAAAGCAGCAATATGGGCTGGGCCTCCGATTAATAGGTTAGTCCCAAAAATAATATAAAAGTGCTTAGTTAAGCCCATAAACATTCAAAACAGATGATATAATAGCATGAATGCTTCATAAATTATAGATATGTTGGAGACGTATCAACATCCCCAAGCTTAATTCCTGCTCGTCCTCGAGTAGGTAAATGATAAAAGAAAGAATTTATGAAGTGTGAATGCTAGCAGGTGCACAAGTTTGATCAATGATAATTTCAGTCACCTTTTCTAGCATGATTATATGTCATAACAGTAGTTCATCTCATAAAACTTCTCAAGATCAAGTAACAAGCTATTCACATGTTAAAGCATAGACCATAAAATTTCTTGAAAACTAGCAAACTTCATTCTCCATCATCAAACAATTACAATTCATCTTATTTTCAGGAAGGGTCTATGTCAGAGCTTTGATTTAGCAAACTCCACATACTCAACTATCATATAGTCTTCCATGATTGCTACCACTCAAAGCATATTCTTAGAACAGATAGCATCCATCGAACACAGAGAAAGATAGGGGCTTAATGTTTCGCCTCCCAACTTACTTATCATATAGATAATTGTCAACAATAATAATTCATGATCAAATATATTTGCATGGCCATATATGCTTAGCTCTTTCCCCAACACACGATGCTTGCCAACTAAAGAGTAGGTAGGAATGAGAAGGAATACTATTGACTCTTGCATAAAAGTAAAAGATAGGCCCTTCGCAGAGGGAAGCAGGTATTTGTAGAGGTGCCAGAGCTCAATTTTGAAATAGAGATAAATAATTTTGAGAGGTATGCTTTCATTGTCAACATAACAACCAAGAGTTCCCAATATCTTCCATACTACATACATTATAGGTGGTTCCCAAACAGAAAGGTAATGATTTTACTCCCCCTCCACCAACAATCACACTCCATGGCTTGTCCAAAACAACGGGCGCCATCCAACTATCAACAATCTTGGGGGAGTTTTGTTTATTAATTTTTGATTTGATTTTGATCTTTTGATCATGGGACTGGGCATCCCAGTTACCAGCCATTTTTCTCGTGAATGATGAGCGGAGTCCACTCATCGTGAGAATAACCCACCTAGCATGGAAGATACTGACAACCCCTAGTCGTACATGAGTGATTCGGGCATACAAAACAGATTATTATTTGAAGGTTTAGAGTTGGCAAATGCAAATTTACTTGGAAAGGCAGATAAATACCGCATATAGGTAGGTATGGTGGACACTCATGGAAGAAACTTGGTTCAAGGAATTTGGATGCACAAGCAATATTCCCGCTTAGTACAGATATTTTGGCTAGCAAAGGATTCTAAAAAGCAAGCACCACATGTTGGAGGATCTATAACAATATAACTTCTATACAAATACACCCAAGCATAACTCATTACGTTGTCTTCCTTGTCCAACTTCAACTAATTTGCTTAGGTTTGAAAATAACTAATGGGGCTCACAATCATAGAAGATGTCTAAGATAATATATTTATATGTGAAATCTCTCTTCCTTCAATATTCTTTCATGAATTGTCCAAGTGACCAATATAATGTTTGCTAACCTTCAATAAATTTACTACCTCTACTTCTTAGATGTGAAGTCATTACTCCCAATGGGGTGAGCATATGAAACATATATAATTTCAGATTTATGACATTCAACTCATTCAACCATTTACTCATAGGATATAAGTGAAGCACACGAGTAAATGACAAACTACTCCAAAAAGATATAAGTGAAGATCAATGAGTAGTTAAATAATTATGTAACTATGTGAAGACTCTCTCTCATTTAAGAATTTCAGATCTTGGTATTTTATTCAAACAACAATCAAAACAAAATAAAACAACATTGCAAGGATAACACAACTCATGTGAAGAAGCAAAAACTTAGGCTCAACCGATACTAACTGATAGTTGTTGAAGAAGAAAGGTGGGATGCCTAACGGGGCATCCCCAAGCTTAGATGCTTGAGACTTCTTGAAATATTATCTTGGGGTGCCTTGGGCATCCCCAAGCTTGAGCTTTTGTGTCTCCTTAATTCCTTTTATATCTCGGTTTCCTAAATGTCGAAAGCTTCATCCACACCAAACTCAACAAGAACTCGTGAGATAAGTTAGTATAAACCAATGCAAAAACCTTATCATTTTCTACTGTAACAAATCATTAAAATTATTATTCAACATTGCATACTAATGTCTCTACATATTTAATACTCCTATCCTCAAATAGAATCATTAAACAAGCAAACATATGCAAACAATGCAAACATAACAGCAATGTGCCAAAACAGTATAGTTTGTAAAGAATGCAAGATTCATCATACTTCCCTAACTCCAAAAATTATGAGAAAACAACTTTGATGTAGAATATTTATCAGAGCTCAAAATGCAAAAAATTTCAACATTATATCATTCTCTGACTTCTGTAGGGAATTTTTGCAACAACGGTAAACTTTCTGTTTTCAAACAGCAACATGTATACTAGCAAAACTAAGCATGGTAAAGGCTATCCTTGACATTTTTATTGAAAATAAAGATGCAAAACATTACTCTAAATAACAGAAAGCAAATACTAACAAAAGAAAATGACGCTCCAAGCAAAACACATATCATGTGGTGAATAAAAATATAACTCCAAGTAAAGTTACCGATGAACGAAGAACAAAGTGGGGATGCCATCCGGGGCGTCCCCAAGCTTAGGCTCTTGGTTTTCCTTGAATATTACCTTGGGGTGCCTTGGGCATCCCCAAGATTAGGCTCTTGCCACTCCTTATTTCATAATCCATCGAATCTTTACCCAAAACTTGAAAACTTCACAACAAAAAACTCAATAGAAAACTCGTAAGCTCCGTTAGTATAAGAAAATAAATGACCACTTTTGGTACTGTAATGAACTCATTCTAAATTCATATTGGTGTAATACATAATGTATTACAACTTCTCTATGGTTCATACCCTCCAATACTACTCATAGATTCATCAAAATAAGCAAACAACACATGGAAAACAGAATCTGTCAAAAACAGAACAGTCTGTAGTAATCTGTATCAAAAGTATACTTCTGGAACTCCAAAAATCCTAAAAAATTAGTAAGTCCTAAGAAATTTGTGTACCAATCCAGATAAAAAAGAATTCAATCAAAAGCACGTTTTTGTGAATTATCAAAACTAATTTACTAGGTGCAAAAGTTTCTGATTCTCAGCAGGATCAACACAACTATCACCGTAAGCTATCCTAAAGGTCTTACTTGGCACTTTATTGAAACAAAATCTATAAAACATGATTACTACAGTATTATAATCATGTGGAAACACAAAAACAGTAGGGGTAAATATTGGGTTGTCTCCCAACAAGCGCTTTTCTTTAATGCCTTTCTAGCTAGGCATGATGATGACAATGATGCTCACATACAAGATAAGAATTGAAACACAAAGAGAGCATCATGAAGAATATGACTAGCACATTTAAGTCTAACCCACTTCCTATGCATAGGGATTTTGTGAGAAAACAATTTATGGGAACAATAATCAACTAGCATAGGAAGGCTAAACAAGCATAACTTCAAAACTTTAAGCACATAGAGAGGAAACTTGATATTTTGTCAATCCCTACAAGCATATGTTCCCCCCTCATAATAATTTTCAGTAGCATCATGAATGAATTCGACAATATAACCAGCACCTAAAGCATTCTTTTCATGATCTACTTGCATAGAAAATTTACTACTCTCCACATAAGCAAAATTCTTCTTATTCGGAATAGTGGGAGTATCATAAGAGACTCGAATACTAAAAATTGTTTCCACATTAAAAGAGTAATGTTCAGAAAAAGGGTAATCATAATCATGACAAGTTTTATAAATATAATCATCACTACTTTTTATAGCATAAGTTTCATCACAATAATCATCATAAGTAGCAACTTTGTTCTCATCATAATCGATTGAAACCTCTTCCAAGATAGTGGAATCATCACTAAATAAAGTCATGACCTCTCCAAATCCACTTTCATATTCATCAAATAAGATTCAACATCCTCCAAAATAGTGGGATCATTACTTCCTAAAGTTGACACTCTTCCAAACCCACTTTCATTAATATAATCATCATAGGTAAGAGGCATGCTATCATCATAACAACTTTGCATATCAAAACTTGGGAGGCTAAAAATATCATCTTCATTAAACGTAGCATCCTCAAGCTTGGGATAAACATTAATTGCAGAAAATATATTCTCAAATATTTCATCCTCATCAAACATAGCATCCCCAAGCTTGGGCCTTTTCATATCATAAGCATAATCACTCTCATCATTAATAGTATGGATGGCACCAATAGTATAGCAATTATCATCATCACAATGAGTAGTAGGAGCAACATCCTTTGAGGGGGATACCTTTTTACCTTTGCTTCTCCGTCTTTTCTTTTTCTTCTTCATACCATGTGTGGGTTTAACCCTCTTCTTTGAGCTCCTTATTAATGAGATTGGTTGAATAGAAGGCTCCTTCCCGTTACCTGATTCATCATAAGAAATAATAGAAGGATATTGGGAAGTCTCTTCCCTTTCATTAGTATTCTCTTCATCTTCTATTTTCTTTCTTTTCTTTATGTAATTGGCAATATAAAGATTTTCAATGCAATTCACCGCACAATACATATAAATTTCCTCTAGATCAAAATCAAGAACTCTTTTAAGGGCAAATTCTAGAATATTTTTAGTTATGCTTTTCATTTCTTCATAACCCAAAAGCAAACTAAGTTCATTATGATGTGCAAGGGAAATCAAGTCATCACAATTTTTGGACACGATTAAATCATGAAACAATTTGCATTGGGGATTAAAGTCATCCTTCGTGGCTTGCATCACAACTACTAGCACATTGCTTGCTTGTTAAGCAAAACTGTTCTACATACACAACAAGCATTTTCAGTTAGTTCAAAAATAAACAACCTGCACTCAGTCAAAATGATCCATCACAACTACTAGCAGACATTCCAATAGGGGAATTATTATGTCACTCCATACAATTGCATTTTCATTTTCTTTTTTTTCTTTTGCGTGTTTTTTTTGGGGGG
>NC_041390.1:632616001-632647420 GCF_002162155.2 Triticum dicoccoides | reverse complement strand
ATTTATTATGAAGGCAATCAACTACTAATAATGCAATAAAAGAAACTAAAAATGAGTAAGCTAATTTTGACTCAGCGCACATAACTAGAGTCGTAGATGTAAGCACAAAATACCAAGAAATACATCAAAATGCATGCACGATACTGAGAAAAGAGAGAGCAGACAGAAGCAGATGGGAGAGGGCAGGGCAGTGAAGGGTTGGTGGTTGAGGAGGGCGGGGAAAAGTTATTGTTTATAGAAAATCTCACCTGCAAAAAGCTCTCCACTAACAGATCCGCACACGAAGAACCAAAAATCCACTAACTATTCAAAAAAGAACCAAAATCCACACTACCAAGACCCCAGTCCCCTAAGAAACACAACAAATGCTGATGCGGAGCATCCCACGGTCATCCCCATGTACACTCCGACTACTCTCCATACCCCAAGAGGACATATGACGAGACCTCGAACATACGCCATTGGAACTAAGGTGAACCCGCTCTTCTTCGAGAACTTCATGAATATCCATTGGACTTGCTTGCTACCTCACCAAAGTGCTCTATGTGTCCTTAGGTACGAAGATCGACAACCACAAGCTGGTGAGGGACACACCAAAGGAGTTGGAGAAGGACCACAAGGCCACGAGGAAGAAGATGGAGCCCAACAGGAGGTCCCAGGCGACCCCGTGCGCACGGGCCCCCGAGACCCCGTGCGCACGAACTACTCAGAGAGTTGGCGCTGGAGCACCCCGTGCGCACGGGCCTGTACCGTGCCCACGGGACCCCCGTGCACACGGGCCCAACTTACCCCGTGCGCACGGGCTCATCAGGATGGGCGGCTGTGATCCCCAATCCGAGCCCCTCTTCACCCACTTCGACCCCAAGGCTATATATTCCGTACCTAGACCATTTGTTAGGGTTAGCAAAGGATATGTTAGACATATGAGAGCTTTGCTCCATGGATCCACTCCACTAGGAGATCAAGACCTCCTCTTGGTGTGACCTAGCTCAAGACCCCCTTGTGGGAAGGATCTATCTAGATCATCAAGCCCTCATCTCCTTCATAGGATTTGGGATGAACTCTACCATGTATCTTATTTCCCTTTGTTGTTCATGTACCTTGTGGATCTTGTGTGTTTGATTGTCTAGTGGATGTGTGATTTGACTTGTTCTTGAGTGTTCCTCTTGTTTTCCCTCTTTTGTTCATCTTGTTCTTGGGGATTCCCCTCCAATTCGTGAAAGATCTTCCCCATAGGGTTCCACCCTACACCAAATGCTCTCCAAGATCTTCAAAGAAAATCCAACACCAAACTAGTCAAACCATAGCACAACCGCGAACAATGGAGAAACCATGTCGAGAAATGGAGAACAAGTGGATGAACCCTAGAGAGACAAAGGAGCAAGAGAGGAGGGAGAGCAGAGGAGGAAGACACAGAAGCGAGGAAACTTACCGGGCCGAGAGGATAAGGGTATCGATACCTCTCCACGGCCGCGTGACGTAAATGGATAAACCAAACATGATATTTGATCCACATAACCAGCAAATAAAAGAAATAGCCGAAATAAAAAGAAGGAAAGCAGCATGAATTGAATCTTGGCGGCAAATCCAACGGTAAGAAAATTGACTGACGCAGTGGAAAACGCCGAAAGTAAATCATACTCCTGTGTGGTTGCCCATGCCCGTGGGCAAACCACGTTAGAGTGAGCGACCCTTGTTGCTACAAAAGCGGGCTCCGGTCCTCCACTCGCCCACCTTTCTCTCACGTGGTAGTTTTCTAGCTTTCCGTGAGTGGGAAATCCCCAAATTTTGAAATTTCTTAAAATTTGAAGTTAAAAAATTGGAAAGTTCCAATTTCTGGAAGTTGGAAATTTCAAAGGGTCTCCGGAAGTAACAATTTTGAAATTTAAAATTTCATAAACCCCAATGTTTTATATTAAAAAATAATTATGTCTTTACAAGAGTGGGAACTAAGAAATCAAGAGGTTTACTAAATTCCATTTGATTTCATTTTTTCAAATTATTGGTTCGAATCTTTAATGGTATGCGCTTATGGAATGCACCACGTGGTTTCTCTTTGCATTGTGGTCGGAGCAAGGGAACTCCCTGGGCATTTACTCAGATATGCTTATTTTGATACGAACAAGAGTATTTATACCATTTTTTTGTCAATATATGGCCTTTTTCTACTGTTTGTACCTGAGGAAAAGAAGGTGCAGAAGGAAGTCAAGAGAAAGTCTAGCTTGCCGAGGAGTACCGCTGTTTGTACATTGGAGTTTTTTTTTATATTTTAGCAGATGATATTGGAGGTTGAATCAAAGTAAATTGAAGGGCTTCTGCTGCCGTTGGTCAACATGGCTGGTGAAGATATTGCAACTACATCAAGATTGCACATAAGTTCTGTGCTCGAAATTGTATGTTACACGTAATGCATGCAAATAAGCAAGAACAAAAAAAAAGGCAAGATTACATACGACTTAGCTATCAGATGAAACCTCAAACTACAAAAATCCATGTCTTGAAAATAGCATTGATAACCGACACGAGAAATAGATACTCATAAAAAAGCGCATGTCTGACCACAGTTTAATGTTTGCATTCCACACGGCACAGTGAATACATGAGGTTTAAGCAGCTACAAGACATAATAAGCTAGTTAGGAAAATATTGTCATGGCTCGCAACCGAGAAGGCATGTCGATCTCCAAGAGCATGGGTGATCGAGCCGAGCTTGTCATGTGCATCTCCTGTGTCTCCATGTCAAGCAAAATTGTCACCGAACTTGTACGCATATGCAACAAGACGACGTTGCTTCTCTCACCAGAGAGCATAAACCAAATCTTCAGAGGCTGTTCATGTATCTTGTGGATCTTGTGTGTTTGATTGTCTAGTGGATGTGTGATTTGACTTGTTCTTGAGTGTTCCTCTTGTCTTCCCTCTTTTGTTTATCTTGTTCTTGGGGATTCCCCTCCAATTCGTGAAAGATCTTCCCCATAGGGTTCCACCCTACACCATATGGTATCATGAGCCATGGTTTCTCACAAAATTGGAGCCCCCCTCCTTGTTTTCTAGCCTTGTTTTGTGTGATTTCGTCCTAAATCCGAGAATCCCCACCAAAAATAGCCCCAATTTTTTTTGTGATTTGTTGGTTTAGTGAGATTTTGTTGGATTTGATCCATGGATTTGGTGTTTAGAAAGTAGATCCACCCCTCTACCACCTTCCCCTACCTTCCATCCCTCGAATTTGACCTCACCTTGGATTTTCCACACGGATCCGGAGCAGTTCGTCCGCTCTCAGAGGATCCCGTGCACACGGGCCATCGGGACCCCGTGCACACAGGCCTGTCAGACCCCGTGCGCACGGCCCTTCCAGTGCGCTTCGGCCTCTGCCCCACCACCCCATACCACCCCCATACCCCAGCTACACCCCATCCACGAGATCCATCCTTGTGCTGCCTAGATCTGGAAGAAAAATGCCAAACCCGCGAGTCCCAGGTGACCCCGTGCCCTCGGTACGTGTACCATGCGCACGGGACCCCGTGCCCACGGGCCCTAGACCCCGTGCGCACGGCCCCCCTACAGCAGCCGCGAGCAGTTCACAATTTTGCCCATAACTTCCACATCCGGAGTCCGATTTTCGCGTTCTTTAGCTCGTTGAGTAGCTATTGAGATCCCCCATCCACCTAGATAGGTTCCATCACCATTTGACTCCATTAAAATTTTGACATTTTGGCATCTTTTCCTAGGCCCTCCACCATATCATCCTCAAAACCACGATCGACTTTAGCAACCTAACCCATCTTGATCCCCTTAGCATTTGTGGTTGTTTGACTAGTGATTTGAGTCTCCTAAGGTGTTTCGGCTACTTAGGGACGGTTGCTTCTTCACAAACCACCACCACTTCCACATTGCCATTTCCACTTCCACCATTTGACATTTGTCATTTGAGATTTTGAGTTTGCGGTTTTTACCGTTTCCTAAGGTGTTTCGGCTACTTAGGGACGAGTCTACATCATCTTGGTATCTACATAAGGAACACCGCTACTCATCATCACAAAGGACGGTAACCTCGACGACACCATTGTATATTCCCCTTGCAATTGCATTGTTAATCCCTAGCCCATTTTGCGTTACTTGCCTATCGAGACTAGCCACTTGAGTATTGCCGGCAATGTTACTTGTGCACATTAGTAATCCACCATTCCATTGCATACATACCATATCATATTGGTATCATATCATCCATTGTGTCACAATATCGTTCCCGCATATACACAATAGCTATCTTGGTTTGTGCATTGTGCAAAAGTTGAAGGAAATATGCCCTAGAGGCAATAATAAAGTTATTATTTATTTCCTTATATCATGATAAATGTTTATTATTCATAATAGAATTGTATTAACCGAAAACATGATACATGTGCGAATACATAGACAAACATAACGTCACTAGTATGCCTCTACTTGACTAGCTCATTAATCAAAGATGGTTATGTTTCCTAACCATAGACATGTGTTGTCATTTGATTAATGGGATCACATCATTAGGAGAATGATGTGATTGACATGACCCATTCCGTTAGCCTAGCACTTGATCGTTTAGTATGTTGCTTTCATGACTTATACATGTTCCTGTAACTATGAGATTATGCAACTCCCGTTTACCGGAGGAACACTTTGGGTGCTACCAAACGTCACAACGTAACTGGGTGATTATAAAGGAGTACTACAGGTGTCTCCAAAGGTACATATTGGGTTGGCGTATTTCGAGATTAGGTTTTGTCACTCCGATTGTTGGAGAGGTATCTCTGGGCCCTCTCGGTAATGCACATCACTATAAGCCTTGCAAGCAATGTAGCTAATGAGTTAGTTACGGAATGATGCATTACGTAACGAGTAAAGAGACTTGCCGGTAACGAGATTGAACTAGGTATTGGATACCGACGATTGAATCTCGGGCAAGTAACATACCGATGACAAAGGGAACAACGTATGTTGTTATGCGGTTTGACCGATAAAGATCTTCGTAGAATATGTAGGAGCCAATATGAGCATCCAGGTTCTGGTATTGGTTATTGACCGAGAATAGTTCTAGGTCATGTCTACATAGTTCTCAAACCCGTAGGGTCCGCACGCTTAAGGTTTTGATGACAGTTTTATTATGAGTTTATGAGTTTTGATGTACCGAAGGAGTTCGGAGTCCCGGATGAGATCGGGGACATGACGAGGAGTCTCAAAATGGTCGAGACGTAAAGATCGATATATTGGACGACTATATTCGGAGTTCGGAAAGGTTCTGAATGATTCGGGTATTTTTCGGAGTACCGGAGAGTTACGGGAATACGGGGGAAAAAGTATATGGGCCTTATTGGGCTTTAGGGGAGAGGAAGAGGCAGGCCGCGCGCCCCCCATTGACTAGTCCGAATTGGACTATGGGAGGGGCGGCGCCCCCTCCTTCCTTCTCTTCCCTCTTCCCCTTCCTTGTCTCCTACTCCTACTACTTGGAAGGACTCCTAGTTGGACTAGGAAAGGGGGAATCCTACTCCCGGTGGGAGTAGGACACCCCTAGGGCGCGCCTCTCCCCTTGGCCGGCCCCCTCCTCCTTGCTCCTTTATATATGGGGGCAAGGGGGCACCCCATGACACACAAGTTGATCTACGGATCGTTCCTTAGCCGTGTGCGGTGCCCCCTCCACCATATTCCACCTCGGTCATATCATCGTGGAGTTTAGGCGAAGCCCTGCGCCGGTAGAACATCATCATCGTCACCACGCCGTCGTGCTGACGGAACTCATCTCCGGAGCTTTGCTGGATCGGAGCCCGGAGATCATCATCGAGCTGAACGTGTGCTGAACTCGGAGGTGCCGTACGTTCGGTGCTTGGATCGGTCGGATCGTGAAGACGTACGACTACATCAACCGCGTTGTGCTAACGCTTCCGCTTACGGTCTACGAGGGTACGTGGACGAACACTCTCCCCTCTCGTTGCTATGCCATCACCATGATCTTGCGTGTGCGTAGGAATTTTTTTGAAATTACTACGTTCCCCAACAGTGGTATCAGAGCCTAGGTTTTATGCGTTGATGTTATGTGCACGAGTAGAACACAAGTGAGTTGTGGGTGATACAAGTCATACTGCTTACCAGCAATGTCATACTTTGGTTCAGCGGTATTGTTGGATGAAGCGGCCCGGACCGACATTACGCGTACGCTTACGCGAGACTGGTTTTACTGCCGTGCTTTGCACACAGGTGACTAGCGGGTGTCTGTTTCTCCAACTTTAGTTGAACCGAGTGTGGCTACGCCCGGTCCTTGTGAAGGTTAAAACAGCACCAACTTGACGAACTATCGTTGTGGTTTTTGATGCGTAGGTAAGAACGGTTCTTGCTCAGCCCGTAGCAGCCACGTAAAATTTGCAACAAACAAGTAGAGGACGTCTAACTTGTTTTTGCAAGGCATGTTGTGATGTGATATGGTCAAGACGTGATGCTATATTTTATTGTATGAGATGATCATGTTTTGTAACCGAAGTTATCGGCAACTGGCAGGAGCCATATGGTTGTCGCTTTATTGTATGAAATGCAAACGCCCTGTAATTGCTTTACTTTATCACTAAGCGGTAGCGATAGTCGTAGAAGCAATAGATGGCGTAATGACAACGATGCTACGATGGAGATCAAGGTGTCGCGCCGGTGACGATGGTGATCATGACGGTGCTTCGAAGATGGAGATCACAAGCACAAGATGATGATGGCCATATCATATCACTTATATTGATTGCATGTGATGTTTATCCTTTATGCATCTTATCTTGCTTTGATTGACGGTAGCATTTTAAGATGATCTCTCACTAATTATCAAGAAGTGTTCTCCCTGAGTATGCACCGTTGCGAAAGTTCTTCGTGCTGAGACACCACGTGATGATCGGGTGTGATAGGCTCTACGTTCAAATACAACGGGTGCAAAACAGTTGCACACGCGGAATACTCAGGTTAAACTTGACGAGCCTAGCATATACAGATATGGCCTCGGAACACGGAGACCGAAAGGTCGAGCGTGAATCATATAGTAGATATGATCAACATAGTGATGTTCACCATTGAAAACTACTCCATCTCACGTGATGATCAGACATGGTTTAGTTGATTTGGATCACGTGATCACTTAGATGACTAGAGAGATGTCTGTCTAAGTGGGAGTTCTTAAGTAATATGATTAATTGAACTTAAATTTATCATGAACTTAGTCCTGGTAGCATTTTGCAAATTATGTTGTAAATCAATAGCTTGCATTGTTGCTTTCATATGTTTATTTTGATATGTTCCTAGAGAAAATTGTGTTGAAAGATGTTAGTAGCAATGATGCGGATTGGACCCACTGTCGGTGCTTGGATCGGTCGGATCGTGAAGACGTACGACTACATCAACCGCGTTGTGCTAACGCTTCCGCTTACGGTCTACGAGGGTACGTGGACGAACACTCTCCCCTCTCGTTGCTATGCCATCACCATGATCTTGCGTGTGCGTAGGAATTTTTTTGAAATTACTACGTTCCCCAACAGTGGTATCAGAGCCTAGGTTTTATGCGTTGATGTTATGTGCACGAGTAGAACACAAGTGAGTTGTGGGTGATACAAGTCATACTGCTTACCAGCAATGTCATACTTTGGTTCAGCGGTATTGTTGGATGAAGCGGCCCGGACCGACATTACGCGTACGCTTACGCGAGACTGGTTTTACTGCCGTGCTTTGCACACAGGTGACTAGCGGGTGTCTGTTTCTCCAACTTTAGTTGAACCGAGTGTGGCTACGCCCGGTCCTTGTGAAGGTTAAAACAGCACCAACTTGACGAACTATCGTTGTGGTTTTTGATGCGTAGGTAAGAACGGTTCTTGCTCAGCCCGTAGCAGCCACGTAAAATTTGCAACAAACAAGTAGAGGACGTCTAACTTGTTTTTGCAAGGCATGTTGTGATGTGATATGGTCAAGACGTGATGCTATATTTTATTGTATGAGATGATCATGTTTTGTAACCGAAGTTATCGGCAACTGGCAGGAGCCATATGGTTGTCGCTTTATTGTATGAAATGCAAACGCCCTGTAATTGCTTTACTTTATCACTAAGCGGTAGCGATAGTCGTAGAAGCAATAGATGGCGTAATGACAACGATGCTACGATGGAGATCAAGGTGTCGCGCCGGTGACGATGGTGATCATGACGGTGCTTCGAAGATGGAGATCACAAGCACAAGATGATGATGGCCATATCATATCACTTATATTGATTGCATGTGATGTTTATCCTTTATGCATCTTATCTTGCTTTGATTGACGGTAGCATTTTAAGATGATCTCTCACTAATTATCAAGAAGTGTTCTCCCTGAGTATGCACCGTTGCGAAAGTTCTTCGTGCTGAGACACCACGTGATGATCGGGTGTGATAGGCTCTACGTTCAAATACAACGGGTGCAAAACAGTTGCACACGCGGAATACTCAGGTTAAACTTGACGAGCCTAGCATATACAGATATGGCCTCGGAACACGGAGACCGAAAGGTCGAGCGTGAATCATATAGTAGATATGATCAACATAGTGATGTTCACCATTGAAAACTACTCCATCTCACGTGATGATCAGACATGGTTTAGTTGATTTGGATCACGTGATCACTTAGATGACTAGAGAGATGTCTGTCTAAGTGGGAGTTCTTAAGTAATATGATTAATTGAACTTAAATTTATCATGAACTTAGTCCTGGTAGCATTTTGCAAATTATGTTGTAAATCAATAGCTTGCATTGTTGCTTTCATATGTTTATTTTGATATGTTCCTAGAGAAAATTGTGTTGAAAGATGTTAGTAGCAATGATGCGGATTGGATCCGTGATCTGAGATTTATCCTCATTGCTGCACAGAAGAATTATGTCCTTGATGCACCGCTAGGTGATAGACCTATTGCAGGAGCAGATACAGAGTTATGAACGTTTGGCTAGCTCAATATGATAACTACTTGATAGTTTAGTGCACCATGCTTAACGGCTTAGAATTGGGACTTTAAAGACGTTTTGAACATCATGGACCATATGAGATGTTCTAGGAGTTGAAGTTAATATTTCCAGCAAATACCCGAGTTGAGAGATATGAAGTCTCCAACAAGTTCTATAGCTAAAAGATGGAGGAGAATCGCTCAACTAGTGAGCATGTGCTCAGATTATCTGGGTACTTCAATCGCTTGAATCAAGTGGGAGTTAATCTTCCAGATAAGATAGTGATTGACAGAATTCTCTAGTCACCATCACTAAAGTTACTAGAACATCGTGATGAACTATAGTATGCAAGGGATGACGAAAATGATTCCCGAGCTCTTCGTGATGTTGAAATCGACGAAGGTAGAAATCAAGAAAGAGCATCAAGTGTTGATGATTGACACGACCACTAGTTTCAAGAAAAGGGCAAAGGGAAAGAAAGGGAAACTTCAAGTAGAATGGCAAACAAGTTGTCACTTCCGTGAAGAAGACCAAAGCTGGACCAACGCCTGAAACTGAGTGCTTACACTGCAAAGGAAATGGTCACTGGAAGCGGAAATGCCCTGAATATTTGGTGGATAAGAAGGATGGCAAAGTGAACAAGGGTATATATGATATACAAGTTATTGATGTGTGCCTTACTAGTGTTTATAGTAGCCCCTGAGTATTTGATACTTGTTCGGTTGCTAAGATTAGTAACTCGAAACAGGAGTTACAGAATAAACAGAGACTAGTTGAAGGGGAAGTGACGATGGGTGTTGGAAGTAGTTCCAAGATTGATATGATCATCATCGCACACTCCCTATACTTTCGGGATTAGTGTTAAACCTAAATAAATGTTATTTAGCGTTTGCGTTGAGCATGAATATGATTTGATCATGTTTATTGCAATACGGTTATTCATTTGAAGTTAAAGAATAATTGTTATTCTATTTACATGAATAAGACCTTTGATGGTTATACACCCAATGAAAATAGTTTGTTGGATCTCGATCGTAGTGATACACATATTCATAATATTGATGCCAAAAGATGCAAAGTTAATAATGATAGTGCAACTTATTTGTGGCACTGCCGTTTGGATCATATCGGTGTAAAGCGCATGAAGAAACTCCATAAAGATGGATTTTCGGAATCACTTGGTTATGAATCATTTGATGCTTGCGAACCGTGCCTTTTGGGCAAGATGACTAAAACTATGTTCTCCGGAACAATGGAACGAGCTACTGACTTATTGGAAATAATACATACCGATGTATGCGATCCAATGAGTGTTGATGCTCGTGGCAAGTATCGTTATTTTCCGACCTTCACAGATGATTTGAGCAGATATGGGTATATCTACTTGATGAAACATAAGTCTAAAATAGTTGAAAGGTTCAAAGAATTTCATAGTGAAGTGGAAAAATCATCATAACAAGAAAATAAAGTTTCTGCGATCTGATCGCAGAGACGAATATTTGAGTTACGAGTTTGGTCTTCAACTAAAACAATGTGGAATAGTTTCACAGCTCACGCCACCTGGAACACCACAACGTTATGGTGTGTCCGAACGTCGTAACCGCACTTTACTGGATATGGTGCGATCTATGATGTCTCCTACTGATTTACTACTATTGTTTTGGGGTTATGCATTAGAGACAGCTGCATTCACGTTAAAAGGGCACCATCTAAATCCATTGAGACGACACCATATGAACTGTGGTTTAGCAAGATTCCCAAATCGTCGTTTCTTAAAGTTTGGAGTTTCGATGCTTATATGAAAAAGGTTTTTAACCTGATAAGCTCGAACCCAAATCGGAGAAGTGCGTCTTCATAGAATACCCAAAGGAAACTGTTGGGTAATCCTTCTATCACAGATCCGAAGGCAAAACATTCGTTGCTAAGAATGGATCCTTTCTAGAGAAGGAGTTTCTCTCGAAAGAAGTGAGTGGGAGGAAAGTAGAACTTGATGAGGTAACTGTACCTACTCCCGAATTGGAAAGTAGTTCATCACAGAAATCAGTTCCAGTGATTCCTACACCAATTAGTGAGGAAGCTAATGATGATGATCATGAAACTTCAGATCAAGTTACTACAGAACCTCGTAGGTCTTCCAGAGTATGGTCCGCACCAGAGTGGTACGGTAATCCTGTTCTAAAAGTCATGTTACTAGACCATGATAAACCTACAAACTATGAGGAAGCGATGATGAGCCCAGATTCCGCAAAATGGCTTGAGGCCATGAAATCTGAGATGGGATCCATGTATGAGAACAAAGTGTGGACTTTGGTGGACTTGCCCGATGATCGGCAAGCCATAGAAAATAAATAGATCTTCAAGAGGAAGACGGACGCTGATAGTAGTGTTACTATCTACAAAGCTAGACTTGTCGGAAAAGGTTTTTGACAAAGTTCAAGGTGTTGAATACAATGAGATTTTCTCACTCGTATCAATGCTTAAAAGTCTGTCCGAATCATGTTAGCAATTGCCACATTTTATGAAATCTGGCAAAAGGATGTCAAAACTGCATTCCTTAATGAATTTATTAAAAAAGAGTTGTATATGATGCAACCAGAAGGTTTTGTCAATCCTAAAGGTGCTAACAAAATGTGCAAGCTCCAGCGATCCATCTATGGACTGGTGCAAGCATCTCAGAGTTGGAATATACGCTTTGATAAGTTGATCAAAGCATATAGTATTATACAGACTTGCGGTGAAGCCTGTATTTACAAGAAAGTGAGTGGGAGCTCTGTAGCATTTCTGATACTATATGTAGATGACACATTGTTGATCAGAAATGATATAGAATTTCTGGATAGTATAAAGGGATACTTGAATAAAAGTTTTTCAATGAAAGACCTCGGTGAAGCTGCTTACACATTGAGCATCAAGATCTATATAGATAGATCAAGACGCTTGATAAGATTTTTTCAGTGAGTACATACCTTGATAAATTTTTGAAATAGTTCAAAATAGAACAGTCAAAGAAGGAGTTCTTGCCTGTGATGCAAAGGTGTGAAGTTGAGTAAGACTCAAGACCCGACCATGGCAGAAAATAGAAAGAGAATGAAAAGTCACTCCCTATGCCTCAGTCATAGGTTCTATAAAGTATGCTATGCTGTGAACCAGACCTATTGTATACCTTGCTCTGAGTTTGACAAAGGAAATACAATTTTGATCTAAGAGTAGATCACTGGACAGCGGTCAAGAATATCCTTAGTGAGGACTAAGGAGATGTTTCTCGATTATGGAGGTGATAAAAGAGCCCGTCGTAAAAAGTTACAATGATGCAAGCTTTTACACCAATCCAGATGACTCTAAGTCTCAATCTGGATACATATTGAAAGTGGGAGCAATTAGCTAGAGTAGCTCTGTGCAGAGCATTGTGGACATAGAATATTTGCAAAATACATACGGCTCTAAATATGACAGACCCGTTGACTAAACTTCTCTCACAAGCAAAACATGATCATACCTTAGTACTCTTTGGGTGTTAATCACATAGCGATGTGAACAAACCCTTTGGGTGTTGATCACATGATGATGTGAACTATGGGTGTTAATCACATACAGATGTGAATATTGGTGATTAAATCACATGGCGATGTGAACTAGATTATTGACTCTAGTGCAAGTGGGAGACTGAAGGAAATATGCCCTAGAGGCAATAATAAAGTTATTATTTATTTCCTTATATCATGATAAATGTTTATTATTCATAATAGAATTGTATTAACCGGAAACATGATACATGTGCGAATACATAGACAAACATAACGTCACTAGTATGCCTCTACTTGACTAGCTCATTAATCAAAGATGGTTATGTTTCCTAACCATAGACATGTGTTGTCATTTGATTAATGGGATCACATCATTAGGAGAATGATGTGATTGACATGACCCATTCCGTTAGCCTAGCACTTGATCGTTTAGTATGTTGCTATTGCTTTCTTCATGACTTATACATGTTCCTGTAACTATGAGATTATGCAACTCCCGTTTACCGGAGGAACACTTTGGGTGCTACCAAACGTCACAACGTAACTGGGTGATTATAAAGGAGTACTACAGGTGTCTCCAAAGGTACATGTTGGGTTGGCGTATTTCGAGATTAGGTTTTGTCACTCCGATTGTTGGAGAGGTATCTCTGGGCCCTCTCAGTAATGCACATCACTATAAGCCTTGCAAGCAATGTAGCTAATGAGTTAGTTACGGAATGATGCATTACGTAACGAGTAAAGAGACTTGCCGGTAACGAGATTGAACTAGGTATTGGATACAGACGATCGAATCTCGGGCAAGTAACATACCGATGACAAAGGGAACAACGTATGTTGTTATGCGGTTTGACCGATAAAGATCTTCGTAGAATATGTAGGAGCCAATATGAGCATCCAGGTTCCGCTATTGGTTATTGACCGAGAATAGTTCTAGGTCATGTCTACATAGTTCTCGAACCCGTAGGGTCCGCACGCTTAAGGTTTTGATGACAGTTTTATTATGAGTTTATGAGTTTTGATGTACCGAAGGAGTTCGGAGTCCCGGATGAGATCGGGGACATGACGAGGAGTCTCAAAATGGTCGAGATGTAAAGATCGATATATTGGACGACTATATTCGGAGTTCGGAAAGGTTCTGAATGATTCGGGTATTTTTCGGAGTACCGGGGAGTTACGGGAATACGGGGGAAAAAGTATATGGGCCTTATTGGGCTTTAGGGGAGAGGAAGAGGCAGGCCGCGCGCCCCCCATTGACTAGTCTGAATTGGACTATGGGAGGGGCGGCGCCCCCTCCTTCCTTCTCTTCCCTCTTCCCCTTCCTTGTCTCCTACTCCTACTACTTGGAAGGACTCCTAGTTGGACTAGGAAAGGGGGAATCCTACTCCCGGTGGGAGTAGGACACCCCTAGGGCGCGCCTCTCCCCTTGGCCGGCCCCCTCCTCCTTGCTCCTTTATATACGGGGGCAAGGGGGCACCCCATGACACACAAGTTGATCTACCGATCGTTCCTTAGCCGTGTGCGGTGCCCCCCTCCACCATATTCCACCTCGGTCATATCGTCGCAGAGTTTAGGCGAAGCCCTGCGCCGGTAGAACATCATCATCGTCACCACGCCGTCGTGCTGACGGAACTCATCTCCGGAGCTTTGCTGGATCGGAGCCCGGAGATCGTCATCGAGCTGAACGTGTGCTGAACTCGGAGGTGCCGTACGTTCGGTGCTTGGATCGGTCGGATCGTGAAGACGTACGACTACATCAACCGCGTTGTGCTAACGCTCCCGCTTACGGTCTACGAGGGTACGTGGACGAACACTCTCCCCTCTCGTTGCTATGCCATCACCATGATCTTGCGTGTGCGTAGGAATTTTTTTGAAATTACTACGTTCCCCAACAAAAGTGGCCATAGAAACAAAAGCTTTTAAGCAAAAAGAGAGCAAAGAGCTCGTGAGCAAGTGCCATAGCATCATACCCCATTGCACATAAAATCCATACCAAAATCTACATCATATGATATCATGCTTGAGAGAAACACCGGGAACCATACATACATAGAATACTTGGGATAGAAGTTTATCTATTTTTCATCTTATAGGTTGTGCACAAGTGTCGTATCCGCCTATTGAGCAATCGTGCTAGCATCTCTCTTGAGTTGTGCAACACGAGCGTTTTCCGTGGACTCCACATTTTGTGCTCATTCCTTGGTTGCACGACCCCATTTATCTATCCGTGTGTGTGTTTCCGTGTACCATTTGCTATTGGTCTACTTGTTTCACTTGCGAATTTGTGAATCTTTTCCAACATTATTGACTCTTGCTAACATTTTGCATCAAATTTTTGTGCCACTATCCTCACCGAGCTCTTCCATAAGCTTTACTTGTAGGTGTGAGTGAACAAGTCCGGTACCAATTCCACTATTCTTTCATTTCACATTGAGTGATACAAGATACATCCTCAACTTTGGGAAAAGGTAGCTTGGTATTGTTTATCTCATTTCCTACTCACCTTTGCTCGAGTCTTGTGATGGATAGGCAAGGCATTTCCTCTCCGGTCTACGACAACAACGACGGTGTGAACGACTACATCACCAAAGCGTCCATCTTCGATCTACAACGACAAATGCAAGGCGCACAATCAAGATTGCCAGAACGCATCGAGAACATCTCCATCGACATTCGTCACTCCAAAGCAAGGAAAAGGGACTACATCGACAAGAAGCTTTCCGCACATAAAGAGGAGCAAGATGCAAGGATGGAGGAGATTAGAGCCTTTATCAAGTCTTCTTCCCCTTCGTCATCTTCAAGGCGGCGACATTCAAGCCACAAGTCTTCGGAGCGCGGACACGATGCAAGTGCAAATCGTCCTCGTCCACATCTACATGGTGACCACCATCACGTTCGTGATCAACATCGTCATGAAGGGCAAGTCACCTCCAAGCAACATGTGCACGATGACGACGAACGACATCTACTACGAGCTCAAGCACGACAACGACATCATCATCATGAAGATGCTCCATAAGCGCAAGTGCACAAGTCCCAACAAGCCATACTTCACGCCAAGTCCAAGATTCAAGAGCACAAAAGAAGACCGCGAGACGACCACCACCAAGACGGCGCTACGGCTACAACAACCACTATGGCATCTTCGCCAAGTGCTATCAAGGCATCTTCGCCTTTGGACGTACGACATCTTCACCTACTTCCCACGAGTACGCCTACAACGACTTCCTCAAGTCCAAGGCGACGACCTACGAGCGAGGGTGACACTTCCATCTTCGGAAGCCCCTCAAGGACGATGGCCGAGCATGGGAAACTCCCTTCGGTCATGGAGACGAGCTACAAGGTGCCACATCATATGGGCCTCCAACAACAAGACGGCGACAAGAAGGTCGAGCAAGGGCCATCCCCTTCGACCACGGCGATAGGAGTTGAGCATGGAGACATTTGCACCTACATCTCTCCGACACCCACATATGTCGAGATGCCCCAAGTGCCATGTGAGGAGAGCCACCACCACATGAGTGACATGAGGGACTCCACCATACGTGACATTGAGAGCATTTCCTATGAGAGGATGAGTGTGACCACCACTAGCCCCACACATGGGAGCATGCCACACATCCTATGTGAGGTGAGCGCCATTTGAGTGACTCCACCAACCATATGAGTGAGAGCATCCTTGAGGGAGTGAGTGAGCCACAACACTTAGAGAGTGAGGTAGTTGACACGGCATGTGAGGCCACTATGATTTCTAACGACTTACCCTCTACTCCTTGTGTGTTTTCTCCTTTGGTGCTAGGTCTCCTACATGATGACACGCCTACCATTGATGAGTCCATACCTCCTATGGAGATGACGATGGCCATGATGGACGATGATGCACCCCCACATGGTTCCATCAAGATGAAGATGACAACGGGACGATCTTCCACACCCCACCTACCACACTTGAGCGACGCTCCAAAGGTAACATAGGTGATGGTGCTTCTCTTGTCCCACTAGTGGACTCTCTTGATAATGATTGCTCCCATGATGTTGACCCACCTATTACCATGCTTCACGCTAGTGAAACTTCTTCATGCCTTGACTTACCTATTTATGATGAATATGATGATGAGCATGTTGAGTTGCCTAGTTGTGATGCTATGCTTCATAGGATATCTTGTGAAAATTCTATTGGTCGCGTCATGTTTGACAATCCATTGAACTTGTCATTTGCTATGAGTGAGATCTCCCATATCGCGTCATTCAATCTCAACATAGTAACTATGCATGCCCCATTAAAATAAATCCCATTTGCACTTGTGGCATAGATGACGAGATGATGGTCATTGGCTTTTGCTTCTCTTGTGATGATATTGCCATGCTCCCTTTACATGATTTTCGCAATTCATCTACTATGCCATGCCATGATCACATTGCTCCAAATATGCATTGTTTTGGATGTTGTCAATATTCTCCAAGTGATGTTGCTACTCATGCTCATGAGGAGACCCCCATAGTTTCCTCATACATATTAGGAGATCTTGATACATTTCATACTTTGCATGATTCCCATGATAGTGTACACCATATGCTCCCCATGAATAAACATGCTTTTGATGTGCCATATACTTGTTTGCTCAATTTGTGTCCCCATCGTGTCATACATAATAACTATTCTTTCATGATGGATGACATGTTCTTATACCATGCATCAAATTTCTTTGAGCATTGCTTATCTTGTGCTAACTCACACGTGCACATACACATCATGATGGATGATGTGTACATTTACCACACACACAATTTCTTTCGTTTGTGTCTCTTTTGTGTAGGTACCCATGAATACTTGTCAAACTCGCAATCCCACGAGTTGACAAAACGAGCTCTTGAGAGCAATGATGACTTGGGATCCCGTGGACTATCCTTACCACCGTCCCCTTCGCGCAAGGACTACGCGCAACTCCTCTACTTGTCTCTCACACGGCTATGGGCCATTTACCACTTGTCACCTTATGCTCATTTTACCTTGTTCACTTTGCATGCTATGCTTGCTTCTATGCCTTTGCCATGCCATTGTGACCCTTGCTTGAATTTACCCATGATGCACCATTATGATATTCCTATGTGTATTTGCATGCTTGGTGGAGATCCTTGTTGCTTTTGCCATGTTTATCATGTGCCCCATGCTATTGATGCTTGTTGTGTTGGGAGAGTCCTGATGACCCATTGCTATTCACATATGGCCTCTCGCCAATACATTCATGCTATTTTACTCATATCTTGCTTTCATGCTTGTGATATGTCATGTGCATTATTCATGCCCACTATTTGCACACATGACATGCTTGCCATGATTCCTCCTAGTATGTTGCATCTTCGCACTACTAGCTTGCTTGACTTGATTGCTATGATTGCTTGCTATGTTGCATCACCCATGTTCCACTATTACTTGCTTTCTTGGGTTGATGACATATATGCTCATGCCTCTCACATGATATATCTTGATCATTGTCTCGTGTGTCCATTAGTTGCCTCTTTCATATCCACTTGTATTGAGTGCAACCATACTATGCTTATTGATCTTGGAGACTTTGACACCTTACTTGTGATGCATGCTTGTTTGATTGAGCCTATTGTATTTGGTTGTTCTCGCATCATATGCCTACATACTATGAAATGCTCCCTTGTCCTTTCTTATGATGAGCTTGATGCATACACTTGTTGGGTATCTTACCACTTGAATGATAGGTTTTGCATTTCCGCTAACCTCATTTGTTTTTCCAAGTGTTTATCATGTTCTTTCATTTTGGAGGATTCACAAGGCGGTGCCATTAGGCGACATATTGGTTGTGTAAAGACATACATGATGTACAAATCCAACATCTTTGGGAACTCTCTTGAGGTGAACTCCTTCTCTTTGAGCCATCCTCAAATACGCATATTGGATGGGTCACTCTTTCATTGTTGTTTCCTTCTTGTTGTCTACATGCTGCATCTCGTGAACGGAGGAGCGACATTGGAGATTGGCTACATGGACCTTCACATTGAGGAGCGCTCACACTTATTGGATGCACCTTCGGCACTCCACTCATGCCTCGACATCGAGCTTTGGTACACCAACACCTCCATATTTTGTTGATTGTGATCATACATGTCATGCTCGATGGACATATCATACTCACCACAAGTTTGCACGCCATGCATGGATTGACTCACATTATGATTGCCTTGTTGCATCTTGTACTCCCATGTCATCCATGATATATGAGCTTGTGCATTTCCTTAGCAAATTTGTTGTGATCTACCTCAATGGCATATTCATACATCATGATCATATTGTCCACCATCAATTGCATGTAACATACACATGTTGAGCATCCATTGCCATATTCATGCTATTGATAAACCCTCTCACTATGACATCATTTTGCACCATGGTTGCATTGATCATATTCACAACACATTTGTGTGCACCATGATTGCATGTCCTCCCATGAATGCTTTGCATCTCATTCTATATCATCTTGATAAGCTTCATGCGCTTTGTCACGACCAATCTTGTCGCACAGACTCATTCTTACATGATGGACACTTTGTGTGCGCTAACCATTGTATTTCCGAGTGTTGCTTGTGTTTGCTCTTTTTGCATGTCTATCACACCGGTGACGCCTTGGACTACTTGGATGGCGCCATGTCTTCAACTTCGTCCAACTACAAGTCCCACTACGACAACCGTTTCCATGGTGATGAGGATCACGATCCGAGGTCAGATCTTTCCCAAGGGGGGGGGGGGAGATGATGCAGAGCATCCCACGGTCATCCCCATGTACACTCCGACTACTCTCCATACCCCAAGAGGACATATGACGAGACCTCGAACATACGCCATTGGAACTAAGGTGAACCCGCTCTTCTTCGAGAACATCATGAATATCCATTGGACTTGCTTGCTACCTCACCAAAGTGCTCTATGTGTCCTTAGGTACGAAGACCGACGACCACAAGCTGGTGAGGGACACCCCAAAGGAGTTGGAGAAGGACCACAAGGCCACGAGGAAGAAGATGGAGCCCAACAGGAGCTGGACAGGAGGTCCCAGGCGACCCCGTGCGCACGGGCCCCCGAGACCCCGTGCGCACGGACTACTCAGAGAGTTGGCGCTGGAGCACCCCATGCGCACGGGCCTGTACCGTGCCCACGGGACCCCCGTGCGCACGGGCCCAACTTACCCCGTGCGCACGGGCTCATCAGGATGTGCGGCTGTGATCCCCAATCCGAGCCCCTCTTCACCCACTTCGACCCCAAGGCTATATATTCCGTACCTAGACCATTTGTTAGGGTTAGTGAAGGATATGTTAGACATATGAGAGCTTTGCTCCATGGATCCACTCCACTAGGAGATCAAGACCTCCTCTTGGAGTGACCTAGCTCAAGACCCCCGTGTGGGAAGGATCTATCTAGATCATCAAGCCCTCATCTCCTTCATAGGATTTGGGATGAACTCTACCATGTATCTTAGTTCCCTTTGTTGTTCATGTACCTTGTGGATCTTGTGTGTTTGATTGTCTAGTGGATGTGTGATTTGACTTGTTCTTGAGTGTTCCTCTTGTTTTCCCTCTTTTGTTCATCTTGTTCTTGGGGATTCCCCTCCAATTCGTGAAAGATCTTCCCCATAGGGTTCCACCCTACACCAAATGCTCTCCAAGATCTTCAAAGAAAATCCAACACCAAACTAGTCAAACCATAGCACAACCGCGAACAATGGACAAACCATGTCGAGAAATGGAGAACAAGTGGATGAACCCTAGAGAGACAAAGGAGGAAGAGAGGAGGCAGAGCAGAGGAGGAAGACACAGAAGCGAGGAAACTTACCGGGCCGAGAGGATAAGGGTATCGATACCTCTCCACGGCCGCGTGACGTAAATGGATAAACCAAACATGATATTTGATCCACATAACCAGCAAATAAAAGAAATAGCCGAAATAAAAAGAAGGAAACCAGCATGAATTGAATCTTGGCGGCAAATCCAACGGTAAGAAAATTGACTGACGCGGTGGAAAACGCGGAAAGTAAATCATACTCCTGTGTGGTTGCCCATGCCCGTGGGCAAACCACGTTAGAGTGAGCGACCCTTGTTGCTACCAAAGCGGGCTCCGGTCCTCCACTCGCCCACCTTTCTCTCACGTGGTAGTTTTCTAGCTTTCTGTGAGTGGGAAATCCCCAATTTTTGAAATTTCTTAAAATTTGAAGTTAAAAAATTGGAAAGTTCCAATTTCTGAAAGTTGGAAATTTCAAAGGGTCTCCGGAAGTAACAATTTTGAAATTTAAAATTTCATAAACCCCAATGTTTTATATTAAAAAATAATTATGTCTTTACAAGAGTGGGAACTAAGAAATCAAGAGGTTTACTAAATTCCATTTGATTTCATTTTTTCAAATTATTGGTTCAAATCTTTAATGGTATGCGCTTATGGAATGCACCACGTGGTTTCTCTTTGCATTGTGGTCGGAGCAAGGGAACTCCCTGGGCATTTACTCAGATATGCTTATTTTGATACGAACAAGAGTATTTATACCAATTTTTTGTCAATATATGGCCTTTTTCTACTGTTTGTACCTGAGGAAAAGAAGGTGCAGAAGGAAGTCAAGAGAAAGTCTAGCTTGCCGAGGAGTACCGCTGTTTGTACGTTGGAGTTTTTTTTTATATATTTTAGCAGATGATATTGGAGGTTGAATCAAAGTAAATTGAAGGGCTTCTGCTGCCGTTGGTCAACATGGCTGGTGAAGATATTGCAACTACATCAAGATTGCACATAAGTTCTGTGCTCGAAATTGTATGTTACACGTAATGCATGCAAATAAGCAAGAACAAAAAAAAAGGCAAGATTACATACGACTTAGCTATCAGATGAAACCTCAAACTACAAAAATCCATGTCTTGAAAATAGCATTGATAACCGACACGAGAAATAGATACTCATAAAAAAGCGCATGTCTGACCACAGTTTAATGTTTGCATTCCACACGGCACAGTGAATACATGAGGTTTAAGCAGCTACAAGACATAATAAGCTAGTTAGGAAAATATTGTCATGGCTCGCAACCGAGAAGGCATGTCGATCTCCAAGAGCATGGGTGATCGAGCCGAGCTTGTCATGTGCATCTCCTGTGTTTCCATGTCAAGCAAAATTGTCACCGAACTTGTACGCATATGCAACAAGACGACGTTGCTTCTCTCACCAGAGAGCATAAACCAAATCTCCAGAGGCTGTTCGGGAGGGGCACTAGGGTCGAGCAACCGTAGCTTATCCTCCATGTCTGTCATTGTCTCTAGAACCCAACCACCACATGCGAGATGATGCCACACGGACATTGTCGACCCAATGACGACGAGTAGCCTTAGTAGCATGTGCCCATCCGGTGAGGAGTAGGATCCCAGGTGAAGTTGTCCTCCTTTGAATTTGGGAGTGGCGGGGTCAAAGACAGGGAGCTCCAAGATGCCTGGCTTGGCTATGCAGACGTCGTAGGTGAGTATCTTTCGACCATCGTGCGCCAACCAGTGGATGACGCCACCATGGAGGACGACAGCGTCGAAACCTACCTCTAGCCACAATGTTGTGAAGTCTTCATGGGTGAGGATGGGTCCCCAAGTCTTGGTCAATGAGGTGAAGATCTGAACTATGACGGCACGCGGAAATGATGTGTTGAGACTGCCAACAAATATCAAGAAGGAACAGTCAATGCCGTCTGCGGCCGTGAGCAAGACGCACCTGTGAAAAATCACGCTATTGTACGGGATGCCACTTATGTCGCGACGCATGAAAGGTAGAAAATGGTTGTCGGAAAACAACGCGGCGCTAGGGATGGTTGGGTGCACCAAAGAGAGGAGCGGTGGAGGCGAAGCCTCCATGGGGACGGGCATCTCGAGGTAGGCGAGGATGCACGGAGGCACGATGCCGTGCTGGGTGACGCGGCGGATGAAGAACGGGTTGAGGATGTCTCGTCGAAGAAGCTTGCATAACGCTGCGCAGCGAACGAGGGTGCGGATGTCGGAGCGTGCCGTGATCTCAAGCAAGAGATCCGCCGGGAGTGCCCACTCGATCTCCGGCGGCGTGCTTGACATGACGTCCATCATTGCAACGAGGGTTGTAAGTCGATGCGCCGAGAATTTGCTTTTTGTATCGATCTTTTTCTTTTTATTATTAGGGGTTGCTGTTTGTATCGATCAAGAATCCTTATTTACGTACGGGACGGGCCAACTGAGGCTGGTACGTGGGCCGTGCAACAGGAGCGAGGGCTTGCTTTTAGCGAGCGACTTACTAGCCTAACTTGGTAGCCCAGCCCACTACCAAGTTACAACAGTTGAAGCAAAAGAGAGAGCACTCGGCCAATACCAGCGGTTTTTTCCCAGTGAGCAAGCACTGGTCTTTTTAGCATCAGTTTATCTCTTCATTTTTTTCCTTTTGTACTTATTACATTTGTATTTTAAAATTTTAAAAATACAAAAAATCCGCACGTGTTTCAGAAGTACGTTTGTGACATTAAAAAAAAGGTGTATGCAATGTAATAACATGTTGTGTAGTTTAAAAAATGTTTCATACGATTCAAAAAACTGTTCAACATGTTTCCGAAAATGCTTTACATTTATTCCAAAAACTGTTCAAATTTGTCTTTGAAATAATATTTTAGAAAAATGTAATATGATGTAAAAAAGATTGCATAATTTAATTAAAATGTTTAGTGCCATTAAAAAATTGTACAAACATGTATTTGAAGAAATGTTCATCAAGCATCAGAAAATATTTAACGTATATGAAAGAAATGTCCTGCATTAGTACAAATAATGTACAATCTGTACTGACAAAAGTAGACATGTCTTCAAAAAATAAAAAGTTATCAACATTGGTCATGTCATTTGTTTTTTTAATAATTCTTTGTTCATTTCATATATTTGTCCTTTTGTGACTCCGTTGATCATGTCAATTTTTTTTCTGAATTGTTCCACATTCCTTTCATATTATTGTACTACAAAATTGATATCAACATTGTTCCAAAAGAGAGCATATTATCTACTGGCATGATATGAAGTGCCCATGTTAAGTAAAAGATTGGAAGAGTTTGTTGAACTAAAACTACTCTAAGGACTCCAACCATAAATACTAGAATATTTGTAATGTGTTTGTTAATTGTACCATGTCATTCCGCTGTATGTAAAACGTTTTGCTGCTTTTAAAGATATTTATTTCTCTCTCGAATGAGATGCACATCAAACGTTACCTATAGGTGCACGAAGATGATTTTTTGAGCAGTACAATTGGAAATCTCAATTTTGTTTTCTACAACACATTGTTTTGGTGTCAAAAATAGAACTGCTATTGGAGAGGCTCTAAGTTACTCACTCCGTTCACAAATACAAGACGTTGTAACTATTTTTCTAAACATGATGTATGTAGACATATTTTAGTGTGGTTTGTTCACTCATTTCAGTCTGTATGTCTCTCCCTATAATAATAAAGTACGGATTGACTTTGTCGGGTTCACCATCACAGTACGCTTTCTTCCCATGTCATAATACGCTTCTTCCTGTCCGTTTTTTTCTTGATTTTGATATTTTTCTTGATATCCGAGGTGGTACTAATCGTTAATCAATTGGTAGTCCAAATCTATGCATGTACGTGAAACGATTGCTAATGTTTCCCGTAAGCACGTGTGCCTTCCTATCGGGCCATGTTGCTGCTAGGCCCTCAAATCGCTGCAACTCATGACCTTTTATATGGGCCATCGATGGGCCTTTTCTTATGGAAAGCAAGCAACGTGAATTTTTCTGATTCAGCCATCAATATTTCTTCTCATCTAAAACAAAGGCAGCAATATTTCATGTTACATAATCCCACCTCGCTCTCTTATACAGATTCCGACCAATTTATATAGGATCACATGTTTCCTGAAATATCAACAAGAGTCCTAGATAACTACAGCGGGAATGCACGAGAGGCATCACATTAGCTGCACAGACGTATATATACATGTGACAGATAAACGCAGGAAGACTGCTGCTGTGGAAAGAGATAAGATGGGAACAGGGCGGTTGGACCACTACTGATCATCGGGAAAGCTCACCTGGAGCTCGTAATCGTCACCTGGAGCGGAATCACCTGGACCTGCATCTGAAATCCGCAAATGAGAGCAAGAAGAGGAGGCAAGGTCTTTCGTAAACAAGACCAGCAACACCGCCCGAATGAGCAAGACGACGGGTAGGCCAGCCCAGAGTTGCCCCTGGTAGCCCCGGACATCGCTCGGTTGGACCAACACTCAGAGGAGCACTGGCCCGGGGGGGTTAAAAAATAAGATGCCAATGTTGGGCATTGCTGGAAAAGCTTTAATCAAGGAGTTCCCATTCTAACCCAACCGCGTGAGGAACGTAAGTATAGATGCATTAAGATAACATAGCAATATAATGATATCCCTCCGATCTTCACCTGCAACTAGCAACGCTATAAGAAGGGGCTGAGCAAAGCGGTAACATAGCCAATCAATGGTTTGCTAGGACAAGGTGGGTTAGGGGTTCAACATGGCAATTGGGAGGCTGACAAGCAAAAGGTAGGCATCGTAGCATTGGCATAGCAAGAGCGAGCAAACTAGCATAGCAAAGATAGTATATTTTACTAATGGCGCACCACGGGTGCGCCATTAGTATCTGGTATACTAATGGCGCACCTCAGATGCGCCATTAGTATATATAACAGTGCGCCATTAGTATGCCTCCCAGGGGGCCATGTATACCCAGGTGCTTTGGCATACTAATGGCGCACGACAACGAGATGCGCCATTAGTAAGTTCGGCATACTAATGGCGCACTGTTTAATGATGCGCCATTAGTATCCTTTGGCATACTAATGGCGCACTATGATGTGATGTGCCATTTGTATGAATATTAGGTTTTTTTTTTTAATTTTCTGTTTTTTGCACAGGTTACAAAATGTATAATTGGAGAAAATATAAACAACACACATTAACAACAGATTCATCGAATACAATAGAAGATTAGTCTCTGAATACAATTCATCATTTTAGTCTCCGAATACAATTCATCATATTAGTCTCCGAATTGAAAAGACCGAACAAAGATAGAACATTATATTACAAGTCTCGAGACCGCGAGTTTGTCTTCACATTACAAGTCGATATCGATCATCTAAACTACCATCACATAGAAGAGAGCTGCGGTCATCACGATGAGCATCATCACGATGAAACTCGTCTTCATCCGGTTCCTCCAACGCTCCCTCCCCTCTCCCGCTAGATAGCGGGTGTATCTAGATTGGGCCTCGGCCCTAGTGGCGTACCCTTTGTAACTGTTGCCGCTGAATCGGTGAACCTGTCTCCGACACTCCTCCCAGTCGTCGTAGACTCCGGGAACCTTACCCTTGTACACGACATACCACGGCATCGCTATGCAGTAGCCAAACGAAACGTTAGTACCAATTCACAGACAATACATAAGCAATATATAAGTATGCAACAGAATGATCGAAAGAGAAAAGCAAGACATTAATAGGATCGATTACATCTTAAGTTGAACGACTCTCGAAACCAAAGAGACATACCACAAGTTCATTAAAGTTTAATTACAACATGAGCCAATCGATGTTTCAGAACTAGACACAGCATCACTGCTTTCGACTCGACTCAAGGGACCGGAGCGTGGATGAAGCCGCCGTCTATCGTGGGAGTCATGAAAGAACGGGCGTTGTCAGCCTGCATTTGTAGGATTGTGTCGATGTCACTGTTGGACGGTTGATTTCTGAGGTAGAACTGCCCCGAGGTACGAAGGACATCTTGATGGATGATTTCCGCAAACTCCGACTGGATGCGAAAGAATTCTTGTCTGATGTCCGCGTCCTGGATTGCCGACACGCTCGCGGCCCAATCTTTGAGTCTACTCGGTAGCAGAAGGTGATGATGGTCCCGTACGATCGCCCGCACGTGATGGATGGCGTAGTAGGCACCCTTCTGACCGCCAGGCGGCTGCTTGACGCAGCAGAACGTCGTATTGTGGGAGAACACGTGCTTGCCGTACTTACGAATAGGCCTGGTGAAGGTGCCTCCAGATTTGACGTAGCCGAGGAGAACATCATCAAGAACCTTCTTGACATTTGTGTAGTCTACGTTCGACTGACGGTCCGGGTCGAAATACGTGGCCATGAAATATTTGGGGCTTAGGAGGATGAGCGTGCAATGTGTGTCACTGCAGAAAACACGGAATGTTAAAAGAAAAACGATGGAAATCTAAGAATTCATATGTTACGGGGCGGTTGAGGGGAGGACTTACTCGGGAAAGTAAGGCACGAGGAAGTTATCCTTATCTTGGTTTGCCAGAATGACGCCTTCGAGGTAAGAACTCGCGACTTGCCGGTCCCCAGCGCTGCCCAAGATCTTGGCACGCATGTAGAAGGGGTCGACTATCACGATGTCCGGGGTCTTGTCGCGAATGATCCGCATCTCCATACTCAGCGAAAATAGCCGAACGAAGGTGTAGTGCAGCGGATGAAGGTTCAACATAGCGTGGATGTCATCAAACCGCAAGACGATCGTACCCCCGATGGAGTTATCCACAAAGCCCTTGCCCTCTGGCACATTGGCCGCAAAAACCGGGTATGCCACATCCTTCTCTCCGAGACGCCGCTTCTCCAAAGAAAGAACACTGTCATGCAGACTTCGCATAGCACCGGTTGCAGCATCGAGCATATTTTTCGGTAGCATCGGCCTACCCGCCACATGCACCCTCCTCGAGATATCCTCAGGTGAAGGTGGCCCGTCCTGAGCATGGATCGTACTCGGTGCCGGCTGGCCCGCACCCTTGTTAGTCTTTCTTTTGCGTGCCTTCTTCTTCTCCTGTAATGGGACCGAGTTCTGCTCACAGACCGCCTTCTTGAGTGTGTTGGGGCTGATCATATTTTGCACCTCGCCTATCTGAGGCTCGGTGAAGTCGGCAGCTGGAGGCGTTTCCTGAGAGCTGAACTGCAGACGACGCCTGTTGCAACTTGGCTTCTTCGCAGTACCAGCTAGATCGCGCACGTCTTTTGTTGGGTTGGGTTCTTGAGAAGGAGGCCCCATGAAGTCGCCACCGTACCCATGATCGGCAAAGTACTGATCGACGTTGGCAAATGTATCATCATCGTCGTCGTCGTTCTGATCCTGTGCCATATGCATGTTTGGATCCAGTGGCATAGGGATGTCCGGCACCGTTGCGGCGGTCTTGCCATGGGGCCGACTTGGCGGCGGCACGACTTGCGGTGTTGTCTTTGGGGTGGTGTCCCCCGCCCCCAAACGAATCTGGCTCTTCGGCCAAAGCAGGGGCCAGCTCAGGCAAGCGCTGAGGGTCATCACGTCATCATCGTCGGCCCCGACGGGTCGAATCGGAGGTAACAGCTCGTCGCAGCCTGGCAGCACCCGAACCAGTTGAACCCTAAACAAGTTGGGTGGCATCTGGGTACCGTGGAACAAGGGGTTGCCCGGTTGAACGATTTTGCCCTTGGCGACATCGACCAACTCGTTGTTCATGAAGTGCAGGAGAGTGCACGGAACGTCGGTGGCGCCCTGCGAAAACATGTAGGGCGTCAGGGATGCCTAGTCAAAGGCAAGGAGATGAAGTCCTCGGCCGAGAGAGGCTTAATTAGTTACCGTGATGATGGCGTCGAGCTCGGCTAATGTCGAGGCACCGCCAACGGCGGGCGTGCAGTTGACGGAGGAGCCGCTTGCTGCAGAGGTGCCGGCCGGCGTACACCCGGGTGCATTAAGCTCCCGTGCCGCCTCCGCCGGAGACACCAATGCCGCCTCCACCGGAGACACCAATGGCCCCGCCATTGCATTCTGCGAGTTGCTGGCCGTGAAGCTAGGAATCGGGGGCAGCCCCTGTTGGCCGCCCGCAATCTATGCACTAATCCCCTGGATCAAGGTAGGCACAATGGCGGTGATCATCGCTCCGAGTTGTTTTTGCACTTGCTCTTGGACAATCTCCGGAATCCGCGCCACCTGTGCCCTGAGTTCTTGAACCTCGCGCGCCTGGCTTTCCGAGCTGGTCTTTTTCTCCTTTCGCCCACCAGTGTTATAGTATGACGACCATTTTGTCGACAAGCCTTTGTCGGCCACACGACCAGCTGACGTCGGCTTACTGAGCTTATCCTTGTTCTTCATTACATTCAATGCCCTATTTAGAGTGGTGTCCCAAGGGTTGCTCTTAGTCGACCCCGCGCTACTGCTTTCAGTCGCCTGTGGAAGGAATGTGAACCATTTAGAAATTTGGCTTCATTAATTAGAATGCAACCATATGGAGCTAATTACACGGGGGTGTATTCCTTACCAGAACAAGCTCAAGCGCCCTGGTCTTCGGATCCGTGGTAAGCTCCTTTGTTTTCGGGTCCTTCTTGTACCGGGCCCTGACAAAGTTCCTGGTCTGCTTGTCACTATATTTATCGAAGAGGGGCGGTAGGCCTTGCTCGGCACGGTCCGCCTCCTCCTTGTCCCATATAGGCTCCGCCACTCTGTAACCGCCGGGACCGAGTATGTGTTCCCCTAAGTTCAGCTCCCGCATTTCTTTCCCCCACTTACTTGATTCGGAGCTTGCGGTGCTCGAGCAATTGATCTTGAAGTCGTTGTAGTCATCTTCGGTGATCGAAGGATTTTTCTCCTTGATCTTCTCATAACTCTCACCTTTCTCGATCATTCTCTTCACATTGCTTTTCCAAGTAGACAGGGCCGTGCTCATCTTCGTGAGGGCAGCATTGTTCACTTTATTCCCTTTGAGGCTTGTGTTTTCAAATTCAGCGAGGAACTTGTATCGTTCGTGCAGCTTCGTGAAGAGGAGGTTGCGCAAATTCCCTCGGTCAGGATGCCTGAGGTTCTTGGTGTTGATCGAGACGGTGCTCCGGAGAATGCACCCGAGCTGAAGCGAGTACCCCTTGACTATTCGTTCGGGCGCCGTTGGATTCCCGTTGGAGTCCACTTCAGTAACTTCCTCCTTGAGGGTGCGGAGCACGGTCGGGCGCCGGTCCTTCCGTTGCCTCTTCGGTTGGCTGCCATCTGTGCGTGCGCCGCCATCATTAGTGGTGGCATCCTCGGCAGCACCATCAGTGGTGGCATCAGTGGGGTCATCCTCGGCGGTAACATCAGTGGTCTCAGGATCGGTGGGGAAGGCGGCGTCCTCATACAAGTGAGGTTGTTCCTCCATCTCCTGGGACAGCTCCCAGAATTTCTTGCCGCCCAAACCCCGGCCTCATCGTTGTTGGCCATGTTTCTCTATAAATAGGAACAAAGTTTTGTCAAAAAGTTGGTTATTGTCAAGGAACAAGATCATGGTCTCATCATTTAGAGTTTGTCGACACCGAGGCATCCTAAAAGCTAAGCTTTTATCATTGAGGGTTTTTGTTGACACCTGATTTTGGCACAATGTAGAATGCAATGCAGAATGCGTGAGTGTTTTGGCCCAGAAGATGGCCTCGAATCGGAAAACGTTCAACACGAAAGTTTTTCGTCTCGTCAAAACGGTCAACTTTGCTTTTGGACACATTTTCATCCGAGGTCGTTTACTGCCTCAAAAACCTTGCCGGGGAAAGCTTGCCACTGTGAGCAGTAACCTTGCCGGGGAAAGCTTGCCGCCGTGAACAGTAACCTTGCCGGGGAAAGCTTGCTGCCGTGAACAGTAACCTTTCTGGGGAAAGCTTGCCGCCGTGAACAGTAACCTTGCTGGGGAAAGCTTGCCGCTGTGAACAGTAACCTTGCCGGGGAAAGCTTGCCGCTGTGAACAGTACCTTGCTGGGGGAGAGCTTGCCGCCGTGAACAGTACCCTTGCCGGGGGAGAGCTTGCCGCCGTGAACAGTAACCTTGATCCTACTTAATTAACTACTAAGATACCCCGGCCCATGCATTAGTCACAAGTACCCCATATGTCCTATTTTTAGCAAAGTCATGCTAAAGTTCACGGAAAATTTCAGCATGACCTTTGCTGAAAATAGGACATATGGAGTACCCGAATTTGCCGGAACGAAAGTTAATCGACATTCCGGCAAACTCAAGGGCCTCTCGGGGTACCTGCAAAATCATTATCCCAGGTGGACAAGGCAATGTGCTACTTGGTTAAATCTCTGTCCAATGCTCTATTTACAAGACAAACAAATTATACATCAGGAATAAAGCATCAACTTTGTCAAGCGTATGAAATTGCTTAGGTTCAACAGAAAACAAAAATGCCCTGTCAATTTTCAATGCCCTGTTTAATTGACCAAACAAGTGTTTTTATAGGCATAATACAGCAGCACAGCCCCATAATGATACCACGGGCCCCCTGTCTCATTGTAAATAGACAAGTAGTACTGTCCATCATGTATTATCTAATATTGTATATTCTTGCTAGGAGGAAGACCAACTTTCTGGGTAACTAGTGTATAAACTAAACAGTATAGTCAATATCAGCCTGACAAAACAGAACTGAAAGCATTCTGAGGTTGAACAGAAACCTAATCAGGCAGTTTTACTAGACAAAGACGGCAGCAAACAAAATAACAGGCCAACCAATAAAACCTAAAGAAGAATGATCCAATTGACATCAAAGTACGCGTTAATGGATCTTGTAGCATAGAATCATCACAAACGAGGGAGGGGGCAGCAATGCAACCAGCCTAGGGTTAGGATGGATAGAAGCAAGCAGCTGAGGGGGGAGGGGGCAGCTCACCTGGCTTGGCGTCGAGGGAGAGGAGGAGCCGCTCTTCTTGCTTGGCGTCGAAGGGGAGGAGGAGCCGCTCTGCTTGCCTGGTGTCGAGGGGGAGGAGAAGCCCCTCTGCTTGCATCGAGGCGGTGGTTGGAGACGTCGGGCGTCGAGGCGCAGGGGCGCAGGGGCAAGGGGCGGCGTCGAGGCGTCGGGGCAAGGGGCGGCGTCGAGGTGTCGGGGCGGCG
>NC_041390.1:632608682-632615312 GCF_002162155.2 Triticum dicoccoides | reverse complement strand
GGGAGAGGAGAGGGGAAGGGGATCGAGGGCGAGGGAGAGGGAGAGAGAGGGGATCGATAGGTTTGGGCCGGGAGGAAGTATGGATGGGCGGGGGCGGCGGCGGCGGTTGAGTAGGGGAATCGAGGGTGCGGGGGGTCGGCGGCGGCAGCCGGTGGACCGGGGGGTGCTCGGCGGCGAGGGGGACCGGATCTGGCGAGGTGGGATAGCGATCGAGATGGAGGGGGATCGAGATCGAGTGTCCATGAAATTTAAAAATATTCATGATAGTTCAAAAAGGGCCCATGAAATACAATCGAGAAATGAAGGCTATGATTTAAATACAATCGATCTTAGCTAGCTATCTGTTCACAATCTTCTTGCCCTTCTTTTTCGCAAATGCAGTTCTTCTGTGGAACGGACGTCCTTTAGGTAGGGTGGTCCTGCTTCTTCTTGTGGTGTATGATGCTACTTCATCATCGTCGTCATGTTCGATCCTCGGGTCACCGTACTTGTCGAAGTCTTGCTCATTGGCTACTCCATCCATTCCGATGATCTTCCTTTTGCCTCTCCTCACGACAACACGACTGGTCTTTGACGGGTCGGTAATGAAGAAGCATTGGTCCACTTGGGAAGCCAGTACCCATGGCTCATTTTTCGCGCTGACGTTTGCGCCCGCGGTCTTGGATTTGGCTTCGGGTATAACCATGGTGGTGAAATACCGGTCTTCTTTTAGGACGCTCTTGGCCCATCTGACACGGAACATCGGGACCTTCTCTCCAGCGTAGCCCAGCTCCCAGATCTCCTCGATCCTTCTGTAGTATCTGTCCTTGTCGTTACCGGTGTAGGATTCCATCGTTACCCCGGAGTTCTGATAACCATCGCTCTTCATGTCCTTGGCCTCGGTGTAGAATGTGTAGCCGTTGATATTGTACGCCTCATAGGTCATCAGGTTGTGCTCGGCGCCCTGTGACAAGGCGAATATGAGTTGTTCTTCCGCGGAAGAATCCTCATGTCAAGGGTACGACAGAAGCTTCTGCTTGAACCAACGCGTGAAACATGAGTTGTGCTCTTTGAGTATATCTCCGTTCGTCCTCTGTTGGCCTCGGTCATTGTACGTCTTCTTAATAAAGGTTTTGTGCTGTACCACCCAAGGATCGACCAGGTCTATGTGTTGTAGCGCGACTAGGTTTGCTCTTTCAAAGTCGGCGAGTCGACCCTCGAAGTCGACATGCATTTCGCGACGACCCTCACGGTGACCCCATCCAGCGAGCCTGCCGAGGTGCCTGTTGACGGGCAGACCAACGGGGTTCTCGATGCCTAGATAATTCGTGCAGTAGGAGATGCACTCTTCGGTCAGAAAGCCCCTGGCTATGCTTCCCTCTGGACGTGACATGTTGCGAATGTATCCTTTGATGACACCATTCATCCTTTCGAACGGCATCATGCTGTGCAGGAACGTCGGCCCGAGTTGGATGATATCATCCACGATATGGACCAGCAGATGCACCATAACGTCGAAGAATGCGGGCGGGAAGTACATCTCAAGCTCGCATAGTATCACCACGATCTCTTCCTGTAGCCTTCTGAGTTGCCTCACGCCAACAGACTATCGAGAGATGACGTCGAAAAAGTTGCATAGGCCAAATAGGGTTTCACGGACGTGCGCATCCATGATCCCACGGATTGCAACTGGAAGTATCTGCGTCATCAGCACGTGACAGTCGTGAGACTTCATCCCGCTGAACTTCAGCTTCGCTGGGTCTAGGTATCTGCTTATCTTCCCCGCGTAACCGTAAGGAAGTTTTACTCCTATGAGGCAGGTGAAAAACTGCTCGATCTCCTCCTGACTTAGAGTGAAGCACGCGGGAGGGTAGTCATTTCCGGTCTTCTTGGCCTTTTTGCCTTTGTGACGACTTTCCATGTCCTGCTTCGCCTCATCATCATCATCATCATCATGATCATCATATATAGCGTGAAGCTCCTGCCTGATGCCCATTGATTTCAAGTCTGCCCTTGCTTTCGGCCCATCTTTGGTCCTCTCTGGCATGTTGAGCAGGGTACCAAGCAGACTCTCGCACACGTTCTTCGTGATATGCATGACATCAAGGCTGTGAGGCACACGGTGGATCTTCCAGTACGGCAAGTCCCAGAAAACAGACCTCGTTTTCCATACCTTCAGCAGCGGCTCTGGCGCCTTTCGCTTCTTTCCCGGCTCTGGCGCCTTTTGCTTCTTTCCCGGCAGTGGGCAGTCTTTCCAATTTTTCAACAGCTCATCTATTTCCTCGCCGCTCCTCGTACACGGGCGTCCTCGGGGTTCGGTTTCACCATCAAACAGATCCTTGCGTTTTCTCCACGGGTCATCGTCGCGAAGCCACCTTCGATGTCCCATGAACACGGTTTTCAAAGACCCGGGATCTCTATCTAGCTGGCGATACGTTGTGTCATCCATGCACCTGACGCATCCAGAAAATCCGTGGACCACCTGCCCCGCGACATATCCGTAACCGAGATAGTCGTGCACCGTCGTGAGCAGCGCGACTCTCATAGGGAAATATTCTTTCTCTGCGGCGTCCCACGTATTGGTTGGCGTTTTCCACAGCGTGTCAAGCTCCTCTTTCAGTAGCCCCAGATACAGATTGATGTCGTTCCCTGGTTGTTTCGGTCCTTCAATTAGCATACTCATGTGAATGTACTTCCTCTTCATGCACAACCAGGGGGGAAGGTTGTACATCCACACAAACACATGCCAGGTGCTATGTGTGCTTCTTTGGCTGCCAAACGGATTGACTCCATTGGTGCTCGCGCCCAGCACGATGTTCCTTGGATCATTCCCAAATTCTGGGTCTTCGAAGTTCAACGCTTGCCACTGGCTCGCATCCTTAGGGTGACTCAGCATCTTGTCTTTTTTATCTGTCTCCGGATCATTTGCGTCATCTTCTCGCTTCTTCTCCTCCTTATCCGCGTGCCAACGCAGGAGCTTTGCTACCTTAGGGTCCACGAAATACCGCTGCAGACGAGGAGTGATCGGAAAGTACCACACCACTTTTCGAGGAGCTTTCTTCCTCTTCTTGTATCGAGTGATGCCGCACACCGGACATATGGTAGACTCCGCGTGCTCATCCCAATAAATGATGCAATTGTTCATGCACACATGGTATTTCACGTGCGGTAAATCCAGAGGACACACGATTTTCTTCGCCTCCTCCAAACTGGTCGGGCACTTGTTCCCCTCGGGAAGACGTTCGTGCTAGAATGACATGTTCTCGTCGAAGCATGCGTCGGTCATTTTGTGTTTTACCTTCATCTCCAGAGCCATGAGCGTTACTTTCAGGCGGGTATCCTCGGGCCTGCATCCTTCATACAATGGAGTAACCGCGTCTAACTCAAGTTGATCCATCTTGGCTTTCTCTCGGGCGGCAGCTCTTGCATTATCCGTCTGCTTGAGAAGCAGCTCTTGAATATGAGGGTCCTGCACCCAGCCCATCGATGGTCGAGCGTCATCTGCTCCGCCGGCATCATCATCTTCATGATCATGCCCGTCGATTGCTCCAGCATCTTCCTCATCATCATGTCCTGCATCTTCTACATGATGACTGTGTACAACATCACCGTCGTGATCATCTCCTCGGGATTCTTCGTCTTCTCGCCCGCCCGAGCCGCGGTGGTTGTCTTGCTGCCCTTCCTCATTTCTTGCCCGGCCCCCATGGACGACTTCGTAGTCATCTTCATCACCTTGCCACCGATAGCCATCCATGAAACCACGCAAGAGCAGGTGGTCCCGCACCTGCCCGGATTCCGGTTCCGCAATAAGGCTCTTCAGCTTGCATCTTCGACACGGACATCTTATCTCCGTCTCGTTCTTTTGAAGCATCTCGGCCTTCGCGGACCTCAAAAACCTATTCACGATGCCTTCGGTCATCATGCGGACCATGGTCGCCTGCGGGGTAGAGAAAAACGATATTTTAGAACCAAGAAAAAATTTGGCATGACTTTCCCTAAAAATAGGACCAAAAAGAATGCTTAATGCCAAAATTCTCGCCGAAACCGAAATGAATCAACATTCCGGCAAAATATTGGCAACTATCGAATTTCAAATACCGGTACACCTCCAAACACAAACACATATGCAACACCACAAACATATGCAACACCACGAACATACATAGATCTAGCTAGGCCATAAAAAGTGCATGTGCACATTGTTGTAGGGAGAACAACATAAATATAGCTTCCCCCCTTACTTACCTATCAAAACAAGGTAATTTAACCACTTAAATTGAATGATTCTATGGTGGAAATGAGGTGAAAAAGAGGAGGCACCCGAGACAAGGAGGAGGTGGAGAGAATGAAGTGGGGAGAAAGTGAGTGTGGGTAGGAGAGGCTGTTCAAAATATCTTGTTGCTGCCCACTTACTAATGGCGCACCAACTCTAAATGTGCCATTAGTAATCCAGGTTACTAATGGCGCACCTCCTGGTGCTGCGCCATTAGTAGTTTTGCAAAAAAGGGAATAAAAAATATAATAAAAATATAATAAAAAAACAACATTAGTGGCGCACTTTCCGGCTGGTGCGCCATTACTAGTTACAACTAGTAATGGCGCACTGTGTCTGGATGCGCCATTAGTATGTTTGGACAGGCGCACTAGTTAAATTTTTTTTGATACTAATGGCGCACCCTGGGCCAGGTGCGCCATTAGTAGTTTCAACTCTAATGGCGTATCTGTAGGTGATGCGCCATTAGTATATACTAATGGCGCACCGCTTCTCTGGTGCGCCATTAGTATCAATCACATCTGTAGCCCTTTTTCTAGTAGTGCATGCACAGTTGTCAGAGTTGACTGGATCCTCACAAGCAAACTCAACGGGCTCCTTGGTAGCGAACTCATCTCCCGGCTCTACCCACAAGACAAACAAGCAACAAGGATACAATCAACCACGTGCAAGACCAATCAATATGATGAAATGATGACATGCTAAGCGGGATGCGATGCGGGATGCAAAATGCAAGATATGACAGGAAATGCATGAACCTGGCCTCAACTTGGAATTCCAAGGGTGCCACTGGAAATATGAGATGAAATCGCTTGAAAACGATATAAAGATCATTGGAATCGGAGTTACGGTTTGGAAATGGCAAGCGTTTCAAAAATGACACCGGTCTGCGATTTACAGCAAGTAGGCGTCTAAATGCAATGAAATGAATATGCTACAGCCACCAAACATGACAACAAAAGACATGGCAGGGATGCCCACAAGATGCTTAACAAAAGACTAGCACTGAGCCACGGCCAATTCATCCATTATGAGGTTCAAACAAGCATGCCAAAAACGCAAATGCAAAATAGATTCCAGAGTTAGTGAATTTAACACTTGTCTGAAATTTCAGATCACGAAGCCCTCTTCGGAGCAGCAAAACAACATGATACATGACCTGATTAAGACAAGTAAGAACATGTCATGTAGCTACTCAACAAGCTTAACAAAAGACCCAAAGTGACCTGGGGCCAAAAGGGTTCACAAAATATATTAACGGGCACACGAACATAGCTAAAACACAATCAGTTTTCAGACTTAGTGAAAACTGAGACATGCTGAAATATAACTCACGAAGGCATGTAAACGAGCTCGATGCACTCACTACGGTGCAAGTCATGGCAAGGCAAGCATACACCCATTAAGAAGGCACAAAATACCAGCTAGACATGGCAAGAACAATGGCATAGCATGCACGGATCAACTACAACAATGCCGGCAAAATCGCAAACGAGTTGACGATCTGCCCAGATTCACAACGAAGCAAAAGTAGAGCTCGATTGACTCAAGCTATGGTGCTCCATAATTGCAAACAAAGACATGGATGGATAGAGCATAACATGATTAACAAAACTCCTTTACTGATCATCTTCAAAAGAGGCACGGATCACTAGGAAACAAGCTGAACATATGGCATCATGAACTAAGATAACCCAGACTTAGTGAAAACAACTAAGTCCCTGAAAATAGATTTACCGGGTGCCTCACTTTGCAAGCTTGCACAAGTCACCACACACATCCTAAAAATGCATGGGTTGCACCTCTGGAAAGAAGACAAAATGCTTAACAAAACATATGAAGGACTCACAGGCATAGCATGCACACAATAATCATGTCAGAAATGACAAAAGTCTAAGATGAACTAGCAGATCTGACAATTAACCCACGAAGCCTCCTTCTAACAGCATTTCGGGCATCAAGATGAACTCAAATGAAAATGATGCAATGGAATGAAATGATGTACTCGTCGAGGCGAACATTTTGATATGCTACACACCCAAAACGGAGCTACGGATGCAAAGTTACGGGCGGTCAAAGTATGCATAAAAGATTAAGGGGGAGAGGAAAAAGTCAACCGTTAGGTTAAAACGGATCTCAGATCTGAGACGCACTGTAGCAGGTACTGTTCACGACACTGTTCACCGGCGCGGGATTCGAGGTTCGCCGGCATCGAGGGAGGTGGCCGGAGTGGAACTTGAGGGGAGGAGAGGCCGGCCGGCGTGGGGGCTCGCCGGGGCGGCGACTTGGCGCGGTGGGGCGGCGGTGGCTTCGAGGCGAGGCGCCGGCGAGCTCCGGCGGCTTGGGCCGGCGACGCGAGGTAGTGCAGGCGGCCGACG
>NC_041390.1:632590146-632608205 GCF_002162155.2 Triticum dicoccoides | reverse complement strand
AAGACGGCGGCGGGGCGATGGGCTCTCGGGGCGAGGAGGCGGCGGAGGGAGTTGGGCCCCGCGGGCCAGACGCGGGCCCCGCGGGCCTGACGCGGCGGGAGGCGGCGAAGTGGTCCGGCGGCGGTGGCGAATCATGGTGTGCCACGTGGCAGCAGAGAGGAGATTCGGACGTGTCCGTCGGCAGGGACTTTGTCCGGCGGGCGCGTGGGGTGGATCTAGGGTTGGATGGGGAGAAATCTGAGATTTGGAAAGGGGGTGTATATATAGGCATAAGTGGAGCTAGGAGAGTCCAAATGAGGTGCGGTTTTCGGCCACGCGATCGTGATCGAACGCTCTAGGACATGGAGTAGAGTTTGGTGGGTTTTGGGTTAAATTGGAGGGGTGTTGGGCTGCAACACACACGAGGCCTTTCCGGTCCCTCGGTTAACCGTTGGAGTATCAAATGAAGTCCAAATGGTACAAAACTTGACAGGCGGTCTACCGGTAGTAAACCAAGGCCGCATGACAAGTCTCGGTCCAAACCGGAAATGTTTAATCCCCACACTCGAAAGAAAGCTAGAAATGACCACCGGAGGAGAACGAAGCGCCGGAATGCAAAACGGACAACGGGGAAAATGCTCGAATGCATGAGATGAACACGTATGCGAATGCAATGCACATGATGACATGATATGAGATGCATGAAAACAAAAACAACACACGGAGACAAAGACCCGAACCCGAGAAATAAATATAACTTAACGCCGGAAACGGCAAGAGTTGGAGTACAAATTGGGAAAGTTACATCCGGGGTGTTACAACACTCCACCACTACGAAAAGATCTCGTCCCGAGATCTAGGACTGAAAGAACTCCGGCTACTCAGAGCGGAGGTGATCCTCGCGTTCCCAGGTAGCTTCACGGTCGGAATGGTGAGACCACTTGACTTTGAGAAATTCGATTGACTGGTTGCGAGTCTTGCGTTCAGTCTCTTCAAGAATAGCAACTGAGTGCTCACGATAGGAGAGATCTTCTTGGAGCTCAATGTCCTCGAAGTTGACGGTGCGGTTAGGAGTCTTGAAGCACTTTCGAAGCTGAGAGACATGGAACACATCATGAACATTTGCAAAGTTTGAAGGAAGCTCGAGTTGATAGGCGAGGTCGCCTCTCTTGCTGACAATCTTGAAAGGTCCCACGTATCTAGGGGCAAGCTTCCCTTTGATACCGAAGTGACGAGTACCTTTCATAGGAGAGACACGGAGGTAAACATGATCTACGATCTCGAAAGCCAAATCACGGTGCTTACTATCATAGTAGCTCTTCTGGCGGGATTGGGCTGCTTTGAGGTTATCACGAATGACTTTGCACATTTCTTCTGCTTCTATGATTAAGTCATTACCCAGCAGCTGACTTTCACCGGTTTCAGACCAGTTGAGAGGGGTACGGCACTTCCTGCCATATAGAATTTCAAATGGGGCCTTGCCCGAACTTGCTTGAAAACTGTTGTTATAAGAGAATTCAGCATAAGGAAGACAATCCTCCCACTTCATGCCGAAGGAGATCACACAAGCCCTGAGCATATCTTCAAGAATCTGGTTGACATGCTCGACTTGACCGCTTGTTTGAGGATGGAAAGCTGTGCTGAAGCGGATGTTGGTGCCCATGGCCTTCTGAAAAGAATCCCAAAACTTCGAGGTAAAGATGCTACCACGGTCTGAAGATATCACTTGAGGAATACCGTGCAGAGAGACAATGCGAGAGGTATAGAGTTCCGCCAATTGAGCTGCAGTGATCGACTCTTTGATAGGCAGAAAGTGAGCCACTTTGGTGAGCTTGTCGATGACAACAAATATAGCATCATTGCCACGCTTGGACTTTGGAAACCCAGTCACGAAGTCCATTTCAATGTGGTCAAACTTCCATTCTAGAATGGCAAGAGGTTGGAGGAGACCAGCTGGCCTTTGGTGTTCTGCCTTCACTCTTCTGCAGACATCACATTCATTTACGAATTGAGCGATCTCGTGCTTCATTCGAGTCCACCAATAAGCTTGCTTGAGGTCCTGATACATCTTCGTGCTCCCAGGGTGGATGGAGAGGAGAGAATTGTGAGCCTTGTTCATGATCACTTTACGAAGTTCACCTTTGGGCACAACAATTCGATCCTCGAAGAAGAGAGTGTCCTTGTCATCAAGGCAGTAGCACTTGTACTTGGACTGACTCTTGGCAATCCCAATCTTCACCTTTTTCACCATAGCATCAAGAAGCTGGGCTTGGCGAATCTGGTCTTCTAAGGTAGGAGAGACTAGAAGGTTGGCGAGGAAACCTTGAGGAACAACTTGCAGATTAAGTTTGCGGAAAGCTTCACAAAGCTCGGGTTGATAAGGCTTGAGAATCAGACTGTTGCAGTAGGCCTTCCTGCTCAAAGCGTCAGCGATCACATTGGCCTTGCCTGGAGTATACTCAATACTCGGATTATACTCTTGAATCATTTCGACCCATCGAGTTTGCCTTAGGTTGAGATTAGGCTGAGTGAAGATGTACTTGAGACTCTTGTGATCAGTGAAAATATCCACTTTTCTTCCCAAAAGAAGATGTATCCAAGTCAACAGAGCATGCACAACTGCCGCCAACTCGAGATCATGAGTGGGGTAGTTCTTCTCATTAGGCTTCAATTGGCGAGATGTATAAGCAACAACTTTCTTCTCTTGCATCAAAACTGCGCCAAGACCTTGGAGAGAGGCATCACAAAAGACCTCGTACGGCTTGGATTCATCAGGTGGAGTCAAAACTGGAGCAGTGATCAACTTCTCTTTCAAAGTGTTGAAAGCAATATCACACTCCGGAGACCAAACGTACTTGACGTGCTTCTGAAGAAGATTTGAGAGAGGCTTCGCAATCTTAGAAAAGTTTTCAACGAATCTTCGGCAATAGCTTGCGAGACCGAGAAAACTGCGGAGTTGCTTCACGTTCTGAGGAGGTTCCCAATTCACAATTGCAGACACCTTCTCAGGATTCACGGAAATGCCCTTGGCAGAGATGATATGACCAAGATAAAGAACCTCATCGAGCCAAAATTCACACTTGGAGAACTTGGCGTAGAACTGATGTTCCCTGAGCTTATCGAGAACCAAATGCAAGTGTTTGGCATGATCTTCCTTGTTCTTCGAGAAGACCAGAATGTCGTCGAGATAGAACAAAACGAAGTCATTGGTGTAGGCGTTGAAGATGAAATTCATCATGCGAGAGAACGTCGGAGGAGCGTTGGCGAGGTCAAAAGACATGACAGTGTATTCATATGAACCAAAGCTTGTTCTGAATGCTGTCTTAGGAATATCTTCTTCACGAATGCGAATCTGGTGATAACCCATACGGAGATCAAGCTTGGAGAATACTTGGGCACCTTTGAGTTGTTCGAACAGCTCATTGATGTTGGGAAGTGGGTATTTGTTCTTGATGGTCTTCTTGTTCAGTGGACGGTAATCAACACAAAGTCGGTCCGTTCCATCCTTCATCTTCACAAAAAGAACACCACAACCCCACGGAGAAGTACTAGGCCGGATGAGACCCATTCTTTCTTGCTCATCGAGTTGCTTCGTCAGCTCCTTCAACTCTTCAGGTCCAAGCTTGTAAGGACGTTTGCACACAGGTTCTGTGCCAGGCTCAAGTTCAATAACGAATTCAACTGGCCGGTGCGGAGGCATTCCTGGGAGCTCTTCTGGAAAGACGTCTTGATATTCGCAAACGACTGGAATTTGAGAGATGGCATCCAATTCACCCTTCTCATTGAGAGAAAACAGACGGATAGTATTATCCCGAGCGGCAAAGACAATTACATCCTCAGACGAATGAGTCAATTGAATCTGCCTGGCTGCACAATCAAGCTGAGCCTTGTGCTTAGAAAGCCAATCCATTCCGAGAATAAGATCAATATCCGAGTTACCAAGCACCATAGGAGAAGAAAGAAACTTGTAGTCACCCAATGTGATAGAAACATCCGGAGCCATCATTTTGGTGTTCATGAACAAACCCGGAGAAGAAACCGCTATCGGCTTAGGCAAATCAATAGTATGAACATCATGCATGGATGCAAAAGGCTTCGACAAAAATGATAAAGATGCACCAGTGTCAAAAAGAACTCTTGCGGGAATGTCATTAACAGGAAGGTTACCCATGATCACATCTAGTGATTCCTCTGCCTGAGCTGCATTCAGCAAGTTGACCTTGGCGGACTTGGGGATATGCTTGACCACAGCTGTACTTGCCGATCTCACAGGAGGAGGAGGAGGAAGACGCCTCTGGTTGAAACACTTGTTGGCATAGTGACCCTTCTGTTGGCACTTGTGGCACGTGACCTCTGAAAGCGGACGGTGATACGGGGCACTCGATCTTGGAGCTTGAGACGAAGTCTTGTTCTAAAAGCCTGGGTTGGGTGGGTGGGAAGAACCACTGCTACCTTTGCTCTTCTGCTGATACGGCTGACGGAACGGAGGAGGAGGAAGCCAAAACTTCTGCTGCTTGGCCACTTGAGTAGAGGAAGAAGGAGTAACATCTCTGACTCGCTTCCTGGAAGCATCACACCTCAACTGAGCAGCCTCTTGCTTCAGTGCCATGTTGTAGAACTCATCGTATCTCAAGGGCTCGAAGAGAACAAGAGCGAGCTGAATATCTTCCCTGACACCACCCCTGAACTGATATATCATGCTCTTCTCATCAGACACGTCCTGCTTGGCAAAGCGGGCAAGCTTCTGGAACAATTTGTTGTAGTCATAGACAGACAAAGAGCCTTGCTTCAGATTGCGGAATTCCTCACGCTTGCTTTCAACCACGCTCTGCGGAATGTGATGAGCTCGGAAATCTCGACGGAAATCATCCCAAGTGATAACACGTCCACCTCTGGAATCCTTGTACTGCTGGAACCATTCTGCAGCTTGATCTTTGAGTTGGAAGGAAGCGAACTTCACAAAGTCCTCAGGCCTGATGTTGCTGCACTCGAAATGCTTACACAGATCCACAAGCCAATCGTCAGCATCGGTTGCCTCAACACAATTGCTGAAAGTCTTAGGCCCGTTAGCAAGGAACTGGTTGAGTGTAGCAAAGTGACTCTGATTGCTGCCTTGATTCCCTTGACTGCCTTGATTGTGCTCTTGGAGAATTCGCATGATCAGCTGAGTGTTTGCATTGGTTGCGGCCATCACAGCTTGCCATGCCTCTGGAGGAGGTGGAGGTGGTGGCGGATCTTGATTCTGGTTCTGACTGGTGCTCTTAGCGGGAGCCATCCTGAAGAGGTTGACCACCATTAGCACATAGACAGATAAATATTTAAGCTGAATCCAACGGAATGAAAATTGCAACATATAGTCTTCACATCCGAACAAAATGAATGAATGCATTCCTCTTCAAATGGTCACATATCCATAAATTGAGAAGCCACATAGAATTAAGGTAGAGAAATAAATCAACAAGGTACGGATCAAGAACGAATAATCGGTAAGAAATCCCAATCTCAAACCAATATCCGTGAAAGAAGAACTAGAGCTACTAGAATTCCCACCTATGAAACTCCCGAACCTTTCCGGTTATGCAATCAGGTGTTGGGGATACAGGGGAAGCATAATATCTCACCCAAACTAGCAAATCCTACATCCAGCTGTATCCATCCTTCAACACATAACCAAGAAAACTTTGGAAACCATCTACCTCAACCTTCGAAAAACATCCGTTATACAAGTTATGGCGATACTCCCAAACTCCCGCCCCAGTACTGGGTGGCGTCGAGGTTATCTCACCAACGAACTGCATAAAAGAGATTTTCGATGTCGGCGAACATATCTCAAGTATTCCAGAATTGCAACGATAAAATTATGATGACAACACTTCAGAGCTCAACTCCCCGGGACACTTCCACTAAACCCCTGACAGGAGGCACCAAGACAGTATTCTCATCATAAGCCATCAGAACAAATCCAAGATACTCGCGTGATCCTAAAAAAAATTTAGTGAAATTTGAGAAGAGAAGAGTCAAAACTCTACGTCAGGATGCCTTACCAGAGCGATGAGGAGACTGGGAAGTAAAAATAATTCCTAAGCTCTCCGATATATAAATCCTAATTGACTCAAAACATTTTCTAGACACAACTCGGCTGCTAAAAACGATCAAGCAATGGGGCTCCTAAAGTCGGGGAAGGCTCTGATACCAACTTGTAACGCCCTCGATGCGGCTATAGCTCCCACGTGTCGAGGCACGACTTAGAGACATAACCGCATTGAAAGCAATGTCGCAAGTTAGGAAATCATCACAACATCCCATGTAAAGCATAATAAAAAGGGGGAGAAACATAGTTGGCTTACACTCGCCACGTCACATCAAAGTACATAAATAACATCCATCATACAAGCACTCATGGCCCGACTACGGCGCCAAAATAGAAGAAAAAAACCCAACCTACGACAAGGCCCTGAATCAAACCCCAACTAGGCACCACTACTGATCATCGGGAAAGGAAACATAATAACGCTGAGAGTCCTCGTCGAACTCCCACTTGAGCTCGTAATCGTCACCTCGAGCGGAATCACCTGGACCTGCATCTGGAATTATAGTATCTGTGAGCCACAGGGACTCAGCAATCTCACACCCTCGCGATCAAGAATATTTAAGCTTATAGGAATGGATAAGGCAAATATATGTGGAGCTACAGCTAGCGGCTAGCATGTATGGTAGCTAACTTATCCGCAAAAGAGAGCGAGAAGAGGAGTCAAGGCACGAGCGAGAATCTAGAGGATCAACCTGCGCAAGCATAACTCCAACACCGTGTCCACTTCCCGGACTCCGCCGAGAAGAGGCCATCACGGTAACACACTCAGTTGATTCAGTTTAATTAATTAAGGTTTAAGTTATCTACAACCGGACATTAACAAATTCCCATCTGCCCATAACCGCGGGCACGGCTTTCGAAAGTTCAATCCCTGCAGGGGAGTCCCAACTTAGCCCATGACAAGCTCTCACGGTCAACGAAGGAATAGACCTCCTCCCAAGACGTCCCGATCAGACTCGGTATCTCGGTAACTCAAGACACTTCGACAGGTTAAAACAAGACCAGCAACACCGCCCGAATGTGCCGACAAATCCCGATAGGAGTTGCACATATCTCTTTCTCAGGGCACACTCAGATGAGCAAGACGACGGGTAGGCCAGCCCAGAGTTGCCCCTGGTAGCCCCAGACATCACTCGGTTGGACCAACACTCAGAGGAGCACTGGCCCGGGGGGGGGTTAAAAAATAAGATGACCCTTGAGTCTGCAGAACCCAAGGGAAAGAAAAAGGGCTAGGTGTCAAATGGTAAAACCAATGTTGGGCATTGCTGGAAAAGCTTTAATCAAGGCGAATTGTCAAGGGGTTCCCATTATAACCCAACCGCGTGAGGAACGCAAAATCCGGGAACATAACACCGATATGACGGAAACTAGGGCGGCAAGAGTGGAACAAAACACTAGGCGAGAGACCGAGCTTCCACCCTTTACCAAGTATAGATGCATTAAAATAACATAGCAATATAATGATATCCCAACAAGTAAATAAATGTTCCAACAAGGAACGGCTCCAATCTTCACCTGCAACTAGCAACGCTATAAGAAGGGGCTGAGCAAAGCGGTAACATAGCCAATCAATAGTTTGCTAGGACAAGGTGGGTTAGGGGTTCAACATGGCAATTGGGAGGCTGACAAGCAAAAGGTAGGCATCGTAGCATTAGCATAGCAAGAGCGAGCAAACTAGCATAGCAAAGATAGTAGTGATTTCGAGGGTATGATCATCTTGCCTGCACAGTTGTCAGAGTTGACTGGATCCTCACAAGCAAACTCAACGGGCTCCTCGGTAGCGAACTCGTCTCCCGGCTCTACCCAACAAGACAAACAAGCAACAAGGATACAATCAACCACGTGCAAGACCAATCAATATGATGAAATGATGACATGCTAAGAGGGATGCGATGCGGGATGCAAAATGCAAGATATGACAGGAAATGCATGAACCTGGCCTCAACTTGGAATTCCAAGGGTGCCACTGGAAATATGAGATGAAATCGCTTGAAAACGATATAAAGATCATTGGAATCGGAGTTACGGTTTGGAAATGGCAAGCATTTCAAAAATGACACCGGTCTGCGATTTACAGCAAGTAGGTGTCTAAATGCAACGAAATGAATATGCTACAGCCACCAAACATGACAACAAAAGACATGGCAGGGATGCCCACAAGATGCTTAACAAAAGACTAGCACTGAGCCACAGCCAATTCATCCATTATGAGGTTCAAATAAGCATGGCAAAAACGCAAATGCAAAATAGATTCCAGAGTTAGTGAATTTAACACTTGTCTGAAATTTCAGATCACGAAGCCCTCTTCGGAGCAGCAAAACAACATGATACATGACCTGATTAATACAAGTAAGAACATGGCATGGAGCTACTCAACAAGCTTAACAAAAGACACAAAGTGACCTGGGGCCAAAAGGGTTCACAAAATATATTAACGGGCACACGAACATAGCTAAAACACAATCAGTTTTCAGACTTAGTGAAAACTGAGACATGCTGAAATATAACTCACGAAGGCATGTAAACGAGCTTGATGCACTCACTACGGTGCAAGTCATGGCAAGGCAAGCATACACGCATTAAGAAGGCACAAAATACCAGCTAGACATGGCAAGAACAATGGCATAGCATGCACGGATCAACTACAACAACGCCGGCAAAATCGCAAACGAGTTGACGATCTGCCCAGATTCACAACGAAGCAAAAGTAGAGCTCGATTGACTCAAGCTATGGTGCTTCATAATTACAAACAAAGACATGGTTGGATAGAGCATAACATGATTAACAAAACTCCTTTACTGATCATCCTCAAAAGAGGCACGGATCACTAGGAAACAAGCTGAACATATGGCATCATGAACTAAAATAACCCAGACTTAGTGAAAACAACTAAGTCCTTGAAAACAGATTTACCGGATGCCTCACTTTGCAAGCTTGCACAAGTCACCACACACATCCTAAAAATGCATGGGTTGCACCTCTGGAAAGAAGACAAAATGTTTAACAAAACATATGAGGACTCACAGGCATAGCATGCACACAATAATCATGGCAAAAATGACAAAAGTCTAAGATGAACTAGCAGATCTGACAATTAACTCACGAAGCCTCCTTCTAACAGCATTTCTGGCATCAAGATGAACTCAAATGAAAATGATGCAATGGAATGAAATGGTGTACTCGTCGAGGCGAACATTTTGATATGCTATACGCCCAAAACGGAGCTACGGATGCAAAGTTACGGGCGGTCAAAGTATGCATAAAAGATTAAGGGGGAGAGGAAAAAGTCAACCGTTAGGTTAAAACGGATCTCAGATCTGAGACGCACTGTAGCAGGTACTGTTAAGTAATAAAGTTTTGCTTTGCTCTCAAAAAAAATAAAAAAAATAATACTCCCTCCATTCCACAATGTAGTGCCTATAGATTTTTGTCAAAGTCAAACTTTACCAACTTTGACCAAGTGTATAGAAAAATTTGTCTACATCTACAATAACAAACATGTACATTATGAAAATATAACTCACGATGTATCCTATGATGTGCATTTGGTATTCTAGATGTACCTACTTTTCTCTATAAACATGGTCAAAGTTTGTAATGTTTGACTTTTGTAAAACTCTATGGGCACTACATTATGGAACGGAGGGAGTAGGTGTGAGAATATCCGGTGCTCATCACGGCCTCGGCGCCACTCTCCAACTCACACCTCTCGCAGCCGCCATGGCTTCAGCGGCGCGCGTGCGCCCATCTTCCCCGCATCCCGGCTGTCTTGGAGGAAATTTCGCGCGCGCTCCGGGAGTGTTCATCCGCATCCCGGCCGGCCAAGGTCGCGACTGCTCAGCGCGTTCGCCGCCCGGACGTGTTCGACGAAATGCCCCGCCGGAGAATCTGCGATGCGGGGTCCACGCGCGGCTGGGGTGGTGGCCTTTGCGCAGCCATCAACGTAAAGTCGGCGATCTCCATCGCACCATCCCGTCGGCGTCGAGTGGTGGAGGACTCATGTCGTGGCCTCATCCTGCCCGCGGGCCTTGGTGCGGCTCACCCTCCCTGCTACGCAGCACGCCGGTAAGAAAAGTCTGCCGATTCTGTACCATATGTTGCTTCCTTGGCCAGATTACGCGCTCCTGGATAATCTGGGGATTTTGGTTACCTGCTGTATATATTAACTAAAAATTTCAAAGCCTTGTTTGGTCAATGGTTCCTACTACCTTCAGATTTTTTTTCTTTCTTTCTTGTGAGTATACTAGCTTCAGAATTTGGAAACGCATATCCTGCGCAGAATAGCAGTGAAGACACTGTGAACTCGAGGAATCAAACTGTGCAATTGTTGCCTCAGCTGTTTCTTATATTCGGGAAATTTTGGGTTTTGCCCCAACTTGTGCATGAGAATTTACATGCCAATCTTTTGTTACAAGGTTGTAGAAACCATATACATCAAGCATCTCGTTAATTTGTCGATGAGCACAAGGTTGCGCATACTTACCAGAAACCATCAACATCAAAGCATCTAACGAGGGCCCAGTTTAATCCTAGCGATAGCATGACCCTTTGTGACGTTTTGTCCCGTACTGCTTGTACCATTTGTCCAATACACAGAATAGATTCCAGGCTGCTATAGAACCAATTCTTATCCTTTTATTCTCTTCTCTAGGCTCAGCTTCCACCAAAATACTTTCTAGTTGTCATGTAACAATCATAAGCTCATCTTTTCCACATGCCTGACAGCTATGTCATGCTCATCAGTAAAAAGGAGTTTATTGCAGTCAGTGCAGCTATGGACCAAAGAATTCACGCAAGGGCTTCCATAGTTCCACGGCTGTGCGGACCCCGTCTCGAGCTTCCATGAGGGGCCTGTGCATCAGTTGAAGGGGTCCTGGTGTTACTTGGTAAAGTTAGCTGCTTTTCGGTGCATTGTTCAACTCTTTTCATTTGCTGAATTGTTGCCTGCCTTTGGTTCACTATACCTCTCCTTTCCTCTAAGTGCATCTGTTTGGTTTCTCCGCTCTGCAAAGTCTGCCTTTGCTCCCGCCCTTGCTGTGCTGCCTCAGGTGTGCCGGGAAGAGATGTCAGGGTTGCTTGGCACGGTTGTTGATGCAGCAATAGGATGGCTGGTGCAAAGCATCCTTGGGAGCCTGTTCACTGGACAGATGGAAGCCTGGACTCGTGAAATCGGGCTTGCTGAAGATGTGGACAAGCTCAAACTTGAGATGAAGTATGTGCAGATGGTTCTTGCTGCTGCCAAGGGTAGGAGGATCGACAACAAGCCTCTGTCCCAGTCACTGGAAGATCTCAGAGATCTGCTTTATGACTCAGAGGATGTGATGGATGAGCTCGACTACTACCGACTCCAGCAACAGATCGAACAAGGTGCTTCACGCATCTCGTTCCATGTTTGTTGCTTTCGACTTATTTTATATTGTTGTGACTGTGAGCGCTGCTTGGCCTATAGTTTAATATGCAACCAAGAACAGCTGATCTTTTTACAACTATTCAACTTTTGTTGTTTTTTATAGGCAAAAGTTAGAGAAGTCTGCACCTTATGAAACTTTTGTTAATTATGAGAAATTATGTGATAATATATGCTTTTCTTGACGTGTTTTTCATTTGCTCGCCCCCAAATAACTGAGAGTTTTTTTATCCAGGGAAAGGTTGTAGTGCTCCCACTGATGTTAATCCTGAGGCAAGCTGTATGTCCTCATCCACTCCATCTTCTGCTTTTGAATTCATATACAAAGCAGCAAGCCAAATAACTAGACCCCTGAGTTGGGCCTTGTGCGGCAGAAAAAGGAAACGTGAAGAGGAAGAGCCAGGTTATAGCACCATGCTGCCTGTTGAGATTAAACATGACATTTCTAAGAGGATCAATGTAATAGTGGATGAATTGTGCACTATTGGAAATCTTGTGCAGAGAGTTCTCCAGGTTGATACCTCATGCCCCATTGCAACATCAAGTGGGAGTCAAAATACTGCCAGGAATCCTCGCATGACAACTTCTGTTCCAATTGAATCTAAAGTGTACGGAAGGGATGCAGAGAGAGACAAGATAATAGAACTTATGCTGATAAACAGGAAATCTAGTGATCTCATTGTTTTGCCATTAGTCGGCGCCATTGGTGGTGTTGGGAAGACGACGCTTGCCAGATTTGTATACCGTGATGAAAGAATTGTAGGTCTTTTTGATCTTCGAATGTGGGTTTGTGTGTCCACTGACTTCAGTGAAGTGAGGCTAACACGTGAGATCCTAGAGCATGTATGTGAAGATAGACATGAGTATGAAAATATAAGCAATCCCGATGTACTGCAGAACATCCTTTTGAAGAATATCAGAAACAAAAGATTTCTGCTTGTATTGGACGATATGTGGGAAGACAAAGACAGGAGTGGGTGGATTAATTTCTTGGCTCCTTTGAAAAGTAATCAAGCAACTGGTTGCATGATTTTAGCAACAACAAGAAGGAAATCAGTTGCAAAAATGATAGGAACAATGGTTGAGGTCGAAGTGAATGGTCTCGATGATAAGGAGTTCTGGCTTTTCTTCAGAGCATGTGCATTTGGTGATGAGAACTACGAGGGCCGTCCTAGTTTGCAATCTATTGGGAAAGAGATTGCTAAAGCACTAAAAGGCTGCCCACTGGCTGCACGAAGTGTCGGTGCACTTCTAAACACAGATGTTAGCTATCAGCATTGGACGACAGTTCGGGACAAATGGAAATCTCTTGAAGATGCTGATGATATTTTACCCATCTTGAAGCTCAGTTATGATTATCTTCCAGTCCACCTTCAGCGTTGTTTCTCTTACTGCTCTTTGTTTCCAGAGGATTACCAATTTAAATGGGAAATTTTGGTCTATGCTTGGATATCACAAAGTTTTGTGCAGTGCGAAGACCCTACGATGAGATTGGAGGAAGCAGGGCAGAAATATTTGGATAGATTAGTGGATTTGGGCTTCTTCCAAAAGGATGGCTCATGCTATGTTATGCATGATCTAATGCATGAATTGGCAGGGACGGTTTCATCAAATGAGTGTGCTACTGTACATGGATTGAAACATGTGGCAATTCGACCAAGTGTTCGCCATTTTTCAATCATAACAACTGTTTTTGATAAAGATGAATATGGCAGTCTTCCTAAGGAGAAGTTTGACAAAATACTTCAGAAGGCTGGGCCTTTGCAAAAATTAAGGACCTTTATGTTGTTTGGGCAAAGCAGCATACATTTATTAGGGTCCTTACATACTTTATGCAAGAAGGCAAAATGTTTACGGTTCCTAAGAATTTGGGTGGCATTTACTGACATGAGCTTTATAAACAGTTTATTAAATCTATGCCATCTTCGCTATCTTGTATGTGTTAGTGTTGTCACCCCGAGTGTTTGGTCAGATGGATTCTACACCAACATTGCATTTCCTCAAGCATTGACAAGATTTTATCACCTTCAAGTATTGAATGTGGGTGTTCAAGGCAACCTTGTTGTGCCTACCGATATGCATAATCTTGTTAATTTGCGCCATCTTATTTCTCATGAGAAAGCACATCATGCAATAGCTTGTGTTGGCAACATGGCGTCTCTTCAGGAACTAAGATTCAAAGTTCAAAATGCTGACAGTTTTGAGATAAGTCAACTTCAGTCCATGGATGAGCTTGTACAACTTGAAATTTCTCAACTTGAAAATGTGAAGACTAAAGAAGAGGCGATGGGAGCCAGGCTGTTCGACAAAGAGTATCTAGAAATATTGTCCTTGTCATGGGAGGATAACAGCACGAGCCTTCAACCAGAGGCAGCAAAGGACGTGCTTGAAGGTCTCCAACCACATCATGATCTCAAAAGTCTAGAAATAACAGGATATGGTGGTGCTACCTCCCCAACCTGGCTTTCCAGTACTCTCTCAGTCACCTCACTGCAGATACTTCATCTAGAGAACTGCAGGGAATGGAAAATTCTTCGATCTATTGAAATGCCTTCCCTTAGGAAGCTAACATTGATCAGGATGTTGAATTTGATGGAAATCTCAGTTCCTTCCTTGGAAGAGTTGACCTTGATTGATATGCCAAAATTGGAAAAATTTATTGGTTCTTATGGAATGGAATTGACTTCCAGTCTAAGGGTTTTGATGATGAAGAACTGCCCTCAACTGAATGAGTTCACTCTTTTCCAGAGTTACTCTTCTTTCGATGCACAGCAGAAGTCATGGTTTACGCCTCTTGGTAAACTCTCCATCGGGCAATGTCCTCGTATAATGAAGTAATTTTCTTCTCTCTAATTTTTCATGCTCAAGACATTTGCAAATTCTTGGACACTTACATTGATATATGATGTTGCAGCAACTGGCCAATCCTCCCACTAAGAGAAATGAGGGCGCTCAAGGAGTTGGAGTTGATGGACCTGCATGATGTCAGAGAATTAACAGTTCCTTCTCTGGAGAAGTTGGTGTTGATTAGAATGCCAATCCTGGAATTTTGCAGTAGTCTAACGACTTCTCCACCTCTGCAATTTTTACCTTCCCAAGGAGATGAAAAGGAATGGACATCGAATCTCCGTAGACTCACCATCCATGATTGCCCTTGTTTGGTAGTGTCACATCCTCTTCCACCTTCTGGTCTAATTACTGAGTTGTCCATCAGGGGAGTTCCTACACTTCCAACAATGAGAGTGATCGAAAGACAATTCACTATCGAATCTAATGAGTTGAGTGTGCTGGATGACAGTATCCTGATATTCCATAACCTTAGGGGCATAACATCATTTGTTATAGGGCACTGTCCAAATTTGGCCTCTCTTTCAAGTGAAGCTTTCAGCCAGCTCATCGCTTTAGAATGTTTATATATATTCAACTGCCCTAATCTGAATAAGTCAAACATTATGTCAGAGGTTCTCCAGGGAAACAGTAGGTCCGCAAGCAGCCTTTTTCTCCCATCTCTCAAAAAGCTACAGATTGTAAGATGCGGCGTAACAGGGGGGTGGCTAACGCAAATGCTTTCACATTCGCAGTCCCTTGAGGAGTTGCGATTAACTGACTGTCCACAGATAAAGTTTCTATCAATCAGACAACCTAGAGAAACGGTAGGTACCAGCAGTTTGGGTTCAGCAGTGATGACCTCAACGGAAGATGAACAGGAACTGAAACTGCCTTATAATCTCCTCTGTTCTCTCAAGATATTATGGATTCACGACATCCTGGATCTGGAGTTCTGTGGGAATAACAGAGACTTTGCAGGATTCACCTCTCTTACGGAGCTAATGCTTCATGACTGCCCCAAGCTGGTCTCATCGTTGATGGGTGAAACAAATGATGATGGCACAGTGGAAGTTGGATTACTCCCACCATCACTTGAAGACCTCAGCATCCATCCTCTCCCAGAAAACTTGCAGTCCTTCACTCCTCGAGGCCTTGTCCGCCTCAAAAAGTTAAGTCTAAGTAATGGCCCATGTTTGAAGTCTGTACAGCTGCATTCATGTACGATCCTAAAGAAGCTGAAAATCACAGGGTGTGACCAGCTGGCTATACTGGAGGGCTTGCAGTATCTCAGCTCCTTTCTCAGCTTGAAGATGGAGATGAATCCGGAGGTGTCTTGTGCATGGGATCTCAAACTGCTGGAGCAAGAACAGGGCGGCAGTCAAATTCAGCTGTTTCCTTCGTCACTTGAAGAACTTAAGATCCAGAAGCTCACAGATAGGGTCCAGTCCCGTCTTCTGTCCCGCCTTCCTGCCATCACCGAATTAAAAATCAAAAACAGTCCAGAATTGACGTCTCTACAGCTGGGATGCTGCACGGCACTAAAAGAGTTGGAAATTGAGCGCTGCAGCTCACTTGCGTCGATCGAGGGCCTCCAGTTCTGTAGAAACTTGACATCCTTGAAAGTACTTAACTCCCCTGGCCTGGGATCCTGTTTGGAGCTTGTGTCGCACCAGCAAGGGGCCTCTGGGATCTGGTCTGGACTGAAAACTCTTGAGATTAGTGACGCATCTGTCCTTTCCACCCCCTTCTGCAAACAGCTCACATCTCTAACACACCTACAATTTAGCTATGGGGGTTTAGTGAGCTTAACAGAGGAACAAGAGACAGCGTTGCAGCTTCTAACCTCACTCCATGAACTCGAATTCTCATGGTGCCAGGGTCTCTTGTCACTTCCTGCAAACCTTCATAGGCTGACCTCCCTCCAGTCGTTATCTATCCATCATTGTCAGAGCATCACAAGGCTGCCAGACATGGGCCTCCCACATTCACTCAGGAGACTTGACTTAGGCCGATGCAGCGAGGAATTACGTACACAATGCAGAATGGCAGCAACAGAGAAGCTATGGGTCAACATTTGGTAGTTGATCTCTCTGCAGACTGCAGCCACCCAAGATGTTGTACATATTTCTGCATTCGCTCTCACCAGCACATCAACAGAGAAGCTGCATGATGGATGGATACAGGACACATCCATTTCAGGTACCTTCTTTTTATTGTTTGATTACTTCATTAACACGTACGTGAGGTACCTTTTCTGATTCATACGCCGTATCTGATCTTACATTCATGTATTTGCCTGCTTTTACATGGTCGACATTTGTTTCAGCTTTTGGCCAAAGTTATGTCGTAGTAACAAAACAAAGTGAAGTACTTCAAAAAGGATTTGCGTGTAAAACTGAAAAAGAAAAAGAACTCTGCCACGGAAACAAACTGTATAACATTGGAGTGTGTTATGAATCTGACATCTGTCCAGGGCTCATGTTAACATCTTCATCATCCTATAAGCAGAATGAATTAGGAGCTTATTTGATCAATTTATTTACCTTTTCTTGATCTGGAGTTGGACAAATTTACTGACGAACAACTCCGATGGTGTCAGGTGCAGATTGGCAGTTGGCCATGTCCATGAAAAACTGAAGAATGTACAGCAAATCAGTCGGTGACGATCTCGTACGAGAATTGGGGGCCGACATCAATACCGCCTGGCCTCAAACAGTGGTCGGCGGCGGGGACGGGCTACGGACAACGGAATGCTTTGGTCCGCCTTTGGCTGGGTCAGAAAAAAGCTTCACTTCAACGGCAGCGGACGCATCCCAGGCAGGAAGCTGAGGCCCTCTCTGCCGCTCGTGCGTGGGATGTACGCTGCCGCTGCCGCTTGTGCATTGCCACTGCTTGAGCGCAGCCGCCGCTGGTGCTGCATCCTGGTGCTTGAGCGCTGCTGCTGCTTGTGTGTTGCTGCTTGTGTGTTGCTACTGTTGCTTCGATTTTACTCCTATTTTGGTATTGCTTACTGCTGGAGATCTCAAGGTTCTCTTCTGTTATGAGTCTGTTTATCCCCTGATTTGGGGTGAGGTTCTCTTCTGTTTAGGGTTTAGGGTTAGGTCACATGCATAAAAATGCACATAATCGGATCACAGTTGAGTGTTTGCATTCCACACGCCACAAAGGTCACATCAGGCTTAATTAGCTAGGGCCGAAATATACCCTGTTAATTAGGAAAATATTTTCATGGCTCGTAGCCGAGAAGGCAGGTCAATCTCCAAGAGTGTTGACGATGGAGCCGAGCGTCTCATGAGCAATCTATATCCAGCAACACGACATGAGAAATCTATATCCAGCAACACGGCGCTGCTCCTCTCGGTGGAGAGCCCAAACCAAATATATGGATGCAGCATCTGGGGGACACCGGGGTTCAACGATGCATTTTAGTATTAGTTACATCCGTATCTAGACAAATTTAAGACAAGTAATTTGGGACGGAGGAGGGCAGGCGGGTAGAGTGGCACGTCGAATGTCGTTGCCGGGCTGGATGATATGTATCATTGCCGACAAATAACAAGAAAGGTCAGCCAATGCCATCTGTTAGAATAAATCCGACACTACCATAATAACTGCTTACGCCGACGGCCCGATCTATGCCGACGGCCCCCGTCGGCATAGATAGACCTATATCGACGGCCTAGGACAGGCCGTAGGCATAGAAAAGCCGTCGGCATACGTCTACCTATGCCGACGGGGCCGTCGGCATAGAC
>NC_041390.1:632571510-632590136 GCF_002162155.2 Triticum dicoccoides | reverse complement strand
GGTCGCCTCCTTGCCCCGGCCCTGCCTGGCCCCGCCTCGCCCCGGCCCTGCCTCTCCCCACCGGTGAGATCCCCACCTTTTTTTTCTGTTTTTAGATAGATAGATTGTTAGATATATAGATAGATAGATCAATAGATAGATAGATAGAGATAGATAGATTGTTAGATAGATAGATGGATGTTGCAAATTCTTTTGGTTCGATGAGATGAATCGATGATGATGATGAATATATTGTTGATATTGTTAGTTGTGATGATGATGATGATGAATATTTATTTAATATTGTTAGTTGTGATGATGATGATGATGAATATGTGATGAAATAACCCTACATGATTCAAGAATAAATGAATGCATGTTTATATGTTTTAAATATGCTTTATGAGTTGTGATGTTCTAAATTTTTGTCGCGGTGGAATTTGTAGGTTTTGTAGAGTTTCATGTCGGTGGAGTGATCGTCATCGGATTTGTTGGTCACAGATCGTCCCTCCTCTGTTTGACTACTTCCTCTACAGCCGAGGGTGAGCTACAAATCCACCTACACCTCCTACGCTCTTTTAATCATGTCACTAGATTTCATTCTCAAGTCAACTAGCGTAACCTAGGCGTCTCCCGTCCGAAAGGGTTGCATAGATAAATATGCACTCAATTGCATATTTATCACTGCAGCTCTTTCGGATTGTCCAGCGGTTTCCACGGACAGCCCGAGGATGTGTAGATTGGGTATGTTCTCCATGTTCTACCCCGTTCCGAGACAGGATTTCGGCGGCACCTCCCCATTGTTCTTCGGATCACATTCTCTCACTATTTGCTGAGACGTGTATCTAGAGAACATCGGGGAGGTGCTGCCGAAATTTTGTCTCGGAACGGGGTAGAATGGAGAACGTACTCAATCTACACATCCTCGGGTGGGATTAGGACCCATATTTACCTATTAGAGATGTAGGTGGATTCAACGCGATAGAAACTGAAAATTTGATGTGATTAATTTAAGTGAATCCTCAATTATGTTGTGTGGCTTGCAAAAAAGCAGAGGATGGCATATAATCAGTGGATGTACAGTAGTTTTATCCGTCGGAATCGAGTAACATCAGAGTGGATCACGAAAACTGATGTGTATTTGAAGGAGATATTCCGTCATCCAATGAGAATTATCCCACCATGCCCCTGTGGGAGATGTGCCAGACGTCACCGTAGAAATCAGACGGACATGAGTGAGCACCTTCGCACGCACGGATATATGCCAAACTTTGACATGCCGCCAATAAACATAGTCGAGCAGGGCCGTGGTAGAGAGGAGGTGATGCGACAACGCATCGATGGATATGAGGACGACGGGGTCAGGGACATGCTAGATGATGTCATTGTTGCAGAAACGGCAAATGCGACACCTTCAGAGAATGAACCGGAGGAGCCGGAGGCAACCGCAAAGGCCTTCTTGGAGGTCTTGGCCTCGTCAAAGAAACCTCTTTATGCGGGTGCGAAAATATCTCAGCTGGATGCCATCTCGCAACTTATTGCAGTCAAGGCTGAGTACAGCTGTAGCCAGAAATGCTTCGAAGCATTCTTGGGAGTATGGGCTAACAGCCTCCCTGAGGGTCATGAACTTCCGAAAAGCATGTACGATACAAAGAAAATCATGAAGGCACTCTCTATGGATTATGAGAAAATAGATGTTTGCCCGAAGAATTGCCTTTTGTTTAGGCATGAGTATGCGGATGACAAGTACTGTAGGCAGTGCGGTTCGTCTCGGTACATTGAGGTGGTCGGTGAGGATGATGAGAAAAAGCAGCTAACCATCCCCATCAAGGTTCTTCGATATCTTGATTTTATAAAATACTGCAGCGCCTTTTCATCACGAAGGAGTCAGCCAAAATGATGAAGTGGCACAAGGAAGGTATAAGGTACAATCCAAAAAAATCGTACATCCATCGGAAGGGGAAGCATGGAAGTCGTTCGATGAAGAATACCCCGAGGAAGCAGCCGAGGCTGGAAATGTCAGAATAGCCATATCAGGTGATGGGGTGAATCCATATGGTATGTCGTCCAATCCATACAGCTGCTGGCCCATGTTTGTAATTCCGCTCAATCTTCCTCCCGGTGCCCTAATGCAACGCAAGACCATGTTCTTGTCGCTCATCATTCCGGGGCCTGATTATCCGGGGAAGCAATTGGGTGTGTTTATGCAGCCACTGGTGGATGCTTTGCACCATTCTTGGTACTTTCCGACGTTGACATACGACCGGGATCTGCAGAGAAATTTCTTGATGAAAGTTTGGTTGCACTATTGCATCCATGACTTTCCTGGCTATGCTCTATTCTGCGGATGGTGTACAAGTGGGAAGATGCCATGCCCAGTGTGCATGCAGGCTCTGCGAATGATTTGGCTGAGTAAGGGTGGCAAGTATGTAGCCTTTGACCTGCATCGACAGTTCCTCCCTCCAGACCATCCAGACAGGGAAGACAAGAAGAACTTCACAAAAGGCCGGTGAAAGGATCGATATGGTTGACTAGAGGGGGGGGGGTGAATAGGCAACTACCAATTTTTAGCTTTTCTTTACCAAATTAATCTTTGCATCGAAGTAGGTTGTCTAGATGTGCAACTAGGTGAACAACATATATGATGCAACAACAACAACAAGCACACAAGCAAGCAAGGGAACAAACACTAAAGAGCTTGCACAAGTAAAGGTAAGAGATAACCAAGAGTGGATCCGGTGAAGACGAGGATGTGTTACCGAAGTTCCTTCCTTTTGAAGGAAAGTACGTCTCCGTTGGAGCGGTGTGGAGGCAATGCTCCCCAAGAAGCCACTAGGGCCACCGTATTCTCCTCACGCCCTCACACAATGCGAGATGCCGTGATTCCACTATTGGTTCCCTTGAAGGCGGCGACCGAACCTTTACAAACAAGGTTGGGGCAAACTCCACAACTTAATCGGAGGCTCCCAACAAGACCATGAAGCTTCACCACAATGGAATATGGCTCCGAGGTGACCTCAACCGTCTAGGGTGCTCAAACACCCAAGAGTAACAAGATCCGCTAAGGATGAGTGGGGGAATCAAAAATCTCTCAGTGGAAGTGTAGATCGGGGCCTTCTCAACCACTCCCGAGCAAATCAACAAGTTTGGTTGGCTAGGGAGTGAGATCGGGCGAAAATGGAGCTTGGAGCAATAATGGAGCTTTAATGGTGGAAGAGGTAGGTCAAAGGGGGGAAGAAGACACCCTTTTATAGTGGGGGGAACAATCCAACCGTTACCCCCCACTCAGCCCCGCAGAGAGTGGTACTACCGCAGGGGCAGGGCGGTACTACCGCTCCACCTCAGCGGTACTGCCGCGTTAGAAGAGAAGAGGCTGGGGCTGGGACCCAGAGCAGTACTACCGCGGAGGCAGGGCGGTACTACCGCTCGCAAGCAGCACTACCGCCACTACTACTGCAGCTAGTACCGTAAAACCTGACACGAGAAAATGCGCACTCGAGTCGAGACGGTAGGAGCACGGAGACACAGCGGTACTGCGGCTGAGGCCATCCATCGGTACTACCGCTCGGGGGAGCGGTACTACCGCTTGCTGAGCTTCAGCCGTACTACCTCTATACTGCAGCTAGTGCTGTAAAACCTGACACGAGAAAATGCGCACTCGAGTCGAGGCGGTAGGAACACGGAGCCGCAACGGTACTGCTGTTGAGGCCATAAAGCGGTACTACCGCTCCGAGGAGCGGTACTGCCGCTTAGTGAGTATCAGCGGTACTACCGCTGTGGCCCGCGGTACTACCGCTGGGTACAGGAAAACACGCACAGAGGAGAAAAGAGGAGCACCAGAGAGACGGAAAGAAACGGTGGGTGAGAGAAGAACGTGTACGTGTTGATTCCACCCAAACCATACCGAAGCAGATCCCCACTTGATAGTACAGTGACTACTACGAAACTTAGTCCACCAACAAAGTCACGAAGGAAGCTACACCGTCTTGAGTAGAGCGCCGAGGGGAAATAATCGTTTCGTGCCGAAGGATGAATATCTGAAAGAACTCAAAGCACCCAATTAGTCCGCAAATGCATTATCATCAATCACCAAAACATCGTAGGGATAAATATGCCCTTACAATCTCCCCCTTTTTGGTGGATTGATGACAATACGGGATTTGCACAGAAAAGAGTAATGACATAGAATGCAAGAGAACCCACGCCTCTAAAAAATAGACAGGCTCCCCCTAGATGTTGTGCACACTAGATAAGTGCTTTGGACTGCACGGCACACATACTAGGATCACGGCTCCCCATATATTTTAGAGACCAACAACCTAAGCAAGATGTATGAGAACAACATATATGATAGGATAAGCATGCAAGCTATAAGATACCGAGGTGCATAACACATAGATAAGATAACAAAGGTAGCATATGTCTTACACCATATGTCTGGAACTTAGGTCTCACAAGCACAAAACCAAACAAAACCAACAACGAGAAAGCAAAGCAAACGAACGACACAAAGACACACTCGCAAACACAAATCCCTAAACTCTCTCCCCCTTTGGCATCGAGACACCAAAAAGGGCAGAGAGGGACACTACGACTCCAGGTGATGGGCGAGGAAGGTCCTGAACATCACATCTCTGCATCTTCATCGTGGGTTGAAAAGTGCTCGGCATCGGAGTCGGTGCAGTGACAGTTCTGATGAATCCAGTCCTCCTCTTCAGTGATATGTCCCTCAGACCCACTGACAACTGTGGCTCCCAACTGACACATGATCTCCTTGTGGCGCGTCCTGGCATTCTTCTCAGCCACATGAGTCATGTACTGACCATGGGACTCCATGCAGAAGAGCTTCTTCATCTTGCGCTTGAGCTTCTGGGCCCAAGATGGTTCTGCACTGGAGTGGCTAACGTCCTCATCGTGGGCATCAGGAGCAGCCTCACCCTCAGTTCCCATGGCAGCAACAGCAGCAGACGGGCCCCCCGTGGCAGCAGTAGCAGAAGGACCCCCTGTGTGAGGCGCTGACCAGTTATCCTTCTTCCTCAGACGCTTGATCTCATGTGACACCAACTCTCCAGTTTCTAGCAGCACTCTGGGATAAGTCTGTGCCCAGGCCTTCTCAATGAGCCTCATGATGAAGGGACCATAGATAGGACACTTGCGCTCAGACACGGCAGATACAAGTTCAGACCACATGACATGAGAGATATCCAGGCTCTCTCCAGTCTTTGCTTCCTTCTCATGCTGACAGAAAAGGAGTATGTCCACGAGGTAGGAGTGAACCTGATCCAGATTCCCAATGCGAGGGAAGAGAGTCTCACGGAATATGCGATGAAGAATGTCCAGATACGGACACAGCTCGTAGGTCTTCTTCTTAGTGACAGGGTGAACCTTCACAGTGCAGTAGGACCAAAGGGCTTGCTTGTGGGTGGAAGTAACATGGCGGTGAGGACGGAAACCGACAGGAGTCTCAAGCCCGTTATCCACCACATCAAGTAACTCCATGAACGCCCGCCACGTGACAGAAAGCCACTTGCCATTGGTCATCCAAGTCAGAGTCCTGTCGCTATCTATTCCAAGATGGACGGTGGCATAGAATTGAGCCAACAAATCCGCATCGAAATCCTTGTTGAACTGCATGATCCTGAGAATGTTCAGCTGTGTGCACATCTGAAAGGCTTCTCCAAAGTACTCTGGATCCTTCTCCATAGCATCGGTGTCAATGGAGCGAACATCAACATAGAGATTCTTCTTGGCCTTGATCACATCAAAGTAGATGGCAAACTGAAAACGGTTCCAGAACGGACGATTGACCAAAGTGGGTTCTTGGTCCACCGTATAGGGGTTGCGGCGACGCTTCTCCCAAAACTCCTTGCTGTTCATCTCAGTCACAGCCTTCCCTTTTGGCTTGTTGGCGGCTCGCTTCGATTGCTGAGGAGGTGGAGGAACAGTTGCAGAAGCACTTGCTGGAGGCGGTTGGGTGCTCGAGGAACCACCGGCAGGATCTGAGGTCCGGTAGCGCTTGGAGGTGGCACGCCCGGGGTTTATACGGCGACCTTGCTGCTCGGAAATGTCATCACCTGGAGCCAAACACAAAAGGAGGCAAAACAACCAGAAGAAACGAGCATAAGCCAACAAACACAACAAAAAGATCAAGGGAAGGTAGGAGAATGATGGAAATTGGCATGCAGCGGTAGTACGATGACCTACCTGCGGTAGTACCGCCCCAAGCGGTAGTACCGCCCCAAAGGGAGCGGTAGTACCGCCCTAGGCCAAGCGGTAGTACCGCCTCAAAGGGAGCGGTAGTACGGCTTGAGGCGGATACACAGCAGTTTCAAAGCGCGAGGCGGTGAAACAGAGATTTCCTACTACCGTGGACAGATCCGGCACTACCGGCCTACCAAATTCAAAAATATTCCTACCAAACATCAATCTAGATGATCTAGTTGACTTCTCCAACCAACTCAAGCCTAGATTTAGCCAAAAATCTAGAGATGCAACCACCATTGCCCCTAAGCACAAGATCTAAAAGCAAGACCAAAAGAGAGAAGGAACGTGGGCAATACCGGCATCCATGGCAAGAGGACGAGGTGGGGATTGACTCCACCGAAGGAAATGGAGAGGAACGCCCCGGAGGAGGAGATCCACCGGAGCCCTTCCACGGCGGAACAGTGCTGGACAGAGGGAGAGGCACGAGGGGGCGAGCGAATGGGTATGGGGGAGAAGAAACCTCCCCCTGCCCCGATAAAAAAACCCCTGGCCCCGCCCCGCAGCGGTAGTACCACGCTGGGGAGCGGTAGTACCGCTCATAAGCGGTATTTCCGCACTGGTGTGGCGGTAGTACCGCTTACCACGGTAGTACCATCCATCACCAGCAGTAGTACCGCTTATTAGCGGTAGTACCGCTCGCCAGCAGCGGCAGTACCGCCCAGCACACCGCGGCAACTGGACTACATGGCTTAGCTAAAAAAAATAGAAAACCCGCAACGAAAAGCAAAAGAACACATCGGCAAGAGGCCAAGAAACCTCTCTTCAAGAGAGGGCGGCGGCCGAAGCCACCTATGTTTGAGTCAAGAGGTATGGCGCCGCGAAGATTTTAACCTTGGGCCCATGACCAAAACTCGTCTTTTGAGCACACGTGCCATCAACAATGGCTAAAGTGAAAGACTTGATCAATTTATGCATAATGGGGGGAGGGAGAGTTCATTGAGAGAACAACACTCCCCCTATGTCCATGCCTACACCTAAACTAGACAACAAATGGAGCGCGGTGGGGTGTGCACGGGTTCAAGCAACATTGCTCGAATCAATGATATTTAGCTCATGCCTTAACTCGCGAAATCTTGCTTCATCCAAGGGCTTCGTGAAAATATCTGCAAGGTTGTCATGAGTGTTGACATAGTTGAGCTCGATCTCTCCTCGCCTAATGTGATCCCGGATGAAGTGATACCGAATCTCAATATGCTTCGTCTTGAAGTGTTGCACCGGGTTGAGAGAAATCTTGATGGCACTTTCATTGTCACACCAAAGAGGCACTTTGTCACAAGTGACACCGTAATCCTTTAAAGTTTGCCTCATCCATAAGAGTTGTGCACAACAACTACCGGCCGCAACATACTCCGCTTCGGTGGACGAGAGAGACACACAACTTTGCTTTTTGGAAGACCAACTTACCAATGAGCAACCAAGGAATTGGCATCCTCCGGAAGTGGACTTCCTATCCACTTTGTATCCCGCCCAATCGGAATCCGAGTACCCTACAAGCTTGAAGTTTGATCCTCTTGGGTACCATAAGCCAAAGTTTGGGGTATGAGCCAAATATCGAAAGATTCGTTTGACGGCCACATAGTGACTTTCCTTAGGTGCGGCTTGAAACCGTGCACAAATTCCCACACTCAACATGATGTCCGGTCTAGATGCACAAAGGTAAAGCAAGGATCCAATCATGGAACGGTATACCTTTTGATCCACCACTTTACCATTGGGATCTAGATCAAGTTGGCACTTGGTGGGCATTGGGGTGGAAGCCGGCTTGACGTCACTTAGCTTGAATCTCTTGAGCATGTCTTGAGTGTATTTGGATTGATTGATGAAGGTTCCTTCTCTTCTTTGCTTCACTTCGAACCCTAGAAAGAACTTCAACTCCCCCATGGAGGACATCTCGAACTTTGAGGTCATGAGAGCGGCAAATTCTTCATTGAAAGCTTTGTTAGGTGAACCAAAGATAATATCATCAACATATAATTGGCACACAAACAACTCCCCTTTGACCTTCTTAGTAAAAAGAGTGGGGTCGATTATCCCAACTTCAAACCCACGGTCTTGTAACAACTCGGTAAGGTGGTCATACCACGCACGTGGGGCTTGTTTAAGGCATAGAGTGCCTTATCGAGTTGATACACATGCTCGGGAAAGTAGGGATCCTCGAATCCGGGGGGTTGCTTGACGTACACCAATTCATTAATGGGACCATTAAGAAAAGCACTCTTCACATCCATTTGATGTAGCTTAAAGTTATGATGAGAAGCATATGCAATCAACATGCGAATGGATTCAAGACGAGCAACGGGAGCAAAGGTTTCACCGTAGTCGATACCCTCGACTTGGGAGTAGCCTTGTGCTACCAAACGAGCCTTGTTGCGAATGATAATCCCATGGGCATCTTGCTTGTTCTTGAATATCCACTTGGTTCCAATTACATTATGGTTCTCCGTTGGCCTTGGCACCAATCTCCACACTTTGTTGCGCTCGAAGTTGTTGAGTTCTTCATGCATGGCATTGAGCCAATCCGGATCTTCGAGCGCCTCATAGACCTTGTGAGGTTCCACACAAGAGACAAATGTGTGATGCTCACAATAATTTGCTAATTGTCTACGAGTGCTTACCCCCTTTCTTAAGCTTCCAAGCACATTCTTCATGAGATGATCCTTGGTGGAGAGCTTGGAAGCAACTTTTGCGGCACGACGCTCTAATTCCTCCTCGGTGGTGAGTTGAGGAGCGGTTACTTGATCATCTTGAGCATCGTCAAGAACTTGTTCTTGGTCTTGAACTTGCTCGGGGGAGAGAACTTGACCTTGAGCATCACTTGGTGTGTCAACACCGTCTTGAGTATGATCTTGCCCTAGGTCTTGTTCATGAGGTTGAGGGCCTCCACTTTGTTCTTCGGAAGCGTGTGGGCCTTGGGTTGGTGATGGCTCCACTTGAGTGGAGCATTGTCCTTCTCCTTCGGCCACAAGGGGTTCCTCAATGGGTAGGATGAAACCAACACCCATTCTTCTTATGGCTTGAGGAGGAATTTCATCACCTACATCACAAGTGCCACTTTGCTCCGCTTGGGAGCCGTTATTCTCATCAAACTCCACGTTACACGTCTCCTTAATAAGTCCCGTGGATTTATTGAGGACACGGTAAGCATGAGAGTTTGTAGCATAACCAACAAATATGCCCTCATAAGCTCTAGCCTCAAATTTAGACAACCGAACACCTTTCTTGAGAATGAAACACTTACACCCGAATACCCGGAAGTACTTGAGGTTGGGCTTGTTACCGGTGAGTATCTCATAAGGGGTCTTGTTCAAACCCTTGCGGAGGTAGAGCCGATTTGATGCATGACACGCGGTGTTGATGGCTTCGGCCCAAAAGTTGTACGGAGACTTGAACTCCGCCATCATGGTCCTTGCCGCATCCATCAATGTCCGGTTCTTCCTCTCCGCAACACCGTTTTGTTGAGGGGTGTATGGTGCGGAATATTGATGCTTGATTCCCTCATCACTAAGAAATTCATCCAAGGTGTAGTTCTTGAACTCGGTGCCGTTGTCACTTCTTATTGTCAAGATCTTTGCATTGTGTTGACGTTGTGCTTCATTGGCAAAGTCAATGACGGTTTGTTGGGTCTCGCTCTTCCTCTTGAAGAAATACACCCACATGTACCTTGAGTAGTCATCCACAATCACCAAGCAATACTTTCTACCTCCAAGACTATCGAAGGATGGAGGCCCAAATAGATCCATGTGAAGGAGCTCCAAAGGCCTCTTCAAATAAATGATGGTCGTGGGAGGGTGAGCCTTCTCATGTAGCTTTCCTTCGATACAGGCACTGCAAGCACGATCTTTAGCAAAACTAACATTCGTTAGTCCACGGACATGGTCCCCCTTTAGGAGACTTTGCAAAGATCTCATATTGACATGGGCTAAACGGCGATGCCAAAGCCATCCCACATCAACTTTAGCCATTAGGCATGTCGCGGTCTTAGTGGGTCGCTCCGAAAAGTTAATCACATATAGACCGTTCTCGACATGCCCAACAAAGGCTACTTTAAGAGTCTTGCTCCACAAGAGGGCCACAGTATGATATCAAAGAAAGTGGCAAAGCCCATGATTGCAAGTTGACGTGCGGAAAGTAAATTGTATGCAAGGGACTCAACAAGCATGACCTTCTCGATCGTGAGATCATGAGAGATGACCACCTTGCCAAGTCCCAATACCTTAGAAGATGAGGCGTCACCCCACTCGACATTGGTGGGCATAGATGGAACCTTGTGCACATCCACCACAAAGTCCTTGCTTTCGGTCATATGATTTGTAGCTCCGCTATCGAGCAACCATGATCCACCACCGGAAGCAAACACCTACAAGAGATCAATGCTTGGTTTTAGGTACCCATTTTGTAATGGGTCCTTTGATGTTAGTAACAAGGGTCTTAGGAACCCAAATAGACCATTCAATGTGCTCATGAAGAGGACCAACAAATTTGGCATAAACATGCCCATCACTAGCACGGCACAACACATAAGAAGGATTAAAATCGCCGGCTTTGTTGGGTGAGGTGACATTGCCCTTCTTGACTTTGTTCTTCTTCTTCTCCTCGGGGACACTTTCTCCCGCCCTCACAAAGGTTTGCATGAGGGGAGGAGGACGTTTGGCCTTGTCATTCTTCTTCTTGTTTTTGGAGTCGGGGACGTACCCAACCCCTTCCTTCGCCACACCTCCCTTTTGGTTGATCAAGAGATCATTGAGGTTCTTTTTGCCTTGTATGCAAGTCGCAAGGACTCTCTCAAGTTGCTCCTTCAACTTAGCATTTTCCTCAACAAGATGTATATGCTCACAACACGGGTTAGTAGCATTTGCATTATCAATTAAAACCATATGAGGAAAAGTTGCTTTCTCCTTAGTTAGCTTCACTTGGAGTTGATCATGAGACTCCTTGAGACTAGCGTGAATACCCTTCAAGGCCTTGTGGGCCTTGTCAAGTATATCAAACTCCTCTTTGAGTCTAACAAGATCAACCCTGAGTTTGGCCTTCTCGGAATTTAGCACACGAGAAACAACGAGGGCATGATCATAATCTTTCTCTAACTTAGCATGATCAACGTTGTATGACTCCTTAAGAGCCAAACGAAGACCACGCTCTTCCTCAAGAGCATTGAAAAGATCCGAAATCTCATCGGCATAGTCACGACTATGCCCTTCCATCTTTGAGATGGTGTCTTCGTGAGCCTCGATCATGTCATTGGCCTCACCAAGTTGTTCCAAGAGAGCAACAAAGTGCTTCTTGGATTTTCCCTTGAGTTTGCCCATAAAGGCCTCAAACTCGTTAGTCTCCACATTAGCTCCCTCAACTTCATTAATGCTCTCCGATGGGGAAGGATGATTAATGATGGTAGTTTGATGTTGGAGGTTACCTTGTTGGTGGCTTTCGCCATGAGGCACTTGGCGTTGATGCTCTTGTTAGGTGAGTCGAAGAGAGACACTCGTGACGTTGTGGCAATGGCGACGGAGGCCATGGCAACCGACTCATCATCTTCATCATCGTCATCATTCTCATTGTACTCTTCTTGCACAACCAAGGCCTTGGGAGGAGTCTTCTTGGTGAAGTTGTTCTTGTTGGGGAACGACTTGGCCTTGTCCTTTCAGATGAGTTTTCCACCATTGTCTTCCCTCTTCTCATACGGGCATTCCGCAACGAAATGACTCACGTTGCCGCAATTGTAGCAAGTCCTTACACGTTGCTTGCCCCTCGTTCCACTCGAGGTGTTTTTGCTAAAGTTGTTCCTCGAGTTTTTCTTGCTCCAAAATTGCCTTGAAGCAAATGCCATGTGTTCATGATATGCATACTTTGTATCTTCGGGGTTGCTCTCCTCCTCTTCCTCTTCTTCTTCTTCCACGATGAGCTTGGCCTTCAAAGCAAGTTTAGGCTTCTTTCCCCGTTGAGAACGGAGCACCGCATTGTCGGTGGTCTTGTCCAAAATGTTCATGGCCACAAACTCATCCAACACCTCGCTTGAGGTCAAAGTGTGGAAGTCCGGTCTTTGGCGAATGACGGAGGACATGGCCTTGTGGTAGGGCATCATTGCCTTGAGGAATTTGCGCTTGATCCAATTGTCATCCGTGTCCTTGCTCCCGTGATCTCGTAGCGAGACCGCGAGTTTGGTGACTCTCCGATAAAGCTCACGAGGTTCTTCATCTTCCTTCATTGCAAACTCATCGGCCTCATCTTGTACCACTTCATAGTTGGAGCGTTGAATGCTTGCGCTTCCCCGGTAGAGAGACACGACACAATGCCATGCATCTTTGGCCAATGCGTAGGGACGAAGATGAGGTAGGTCTTCGGGTGGAATTGCATCTTGAATGATGAAGAGAGCATTCTCATTGAATTGATTGTCCCCGGCTTCTCGAGGAGTGAAGTTGCTTGGATCATGTGGGTAGAAACCTTCTTCAATGATTCTCCAAAGATTAGTGTTCACATGATTTAAATGACGTTTAAAGTGGTAAACCCAAGAATCAAAATCCTCATTTTTCACAATCTTAGGAGGAGGATCGGAATGATTCAAATGAGTAGAAGGAACCGGTCCACCATACACAAGTGGTGGTTCCACATGGGCAAAGATGTCGGTGCCATTCTTGCCACTAGAAGAAGGAGTTTTTTCACTACTAGCTTCCCCCTTGTCGGGGATAGCATCCGACACCTTTTTGGTGGGATCCCCCACTTTCAACGGTGCGGTGGATAGTTTAAGCCCCTCAAGAAATTTAGTAAACATGTTTTCAACTTCGGTCGTCATGGAGGTTTTCAATGTCTCCAAGGCTACATTGAACTCCTCACGAGAGACCGAAGTTCCCCCATCGCCCGTAGACGAGATAGGATTCACACCAGAGTGTTCCTCCGCTCCGTCTATGGTATCAACCATACTCTTTGGACGGTAAAGTCCTTAATAAAGAGACGAGGCTCTGATACCAATTGAAAGGATCGATATGGTTGACTAGAGGGGGGGGTGAATAGGCAACTACCAATTTTTAGCTTTTCTTTACCAAATTAATCTTTGCATCAAAGTAGGTTGTCTATATGTGCAACTAGGTGAACAACCTATATGATGCAACAACAACAAGCACACAAGCAAGCAAGGGAACAAACACTAAAGAGCTTGCACAAGTAAAGGTAAGAGATAACCAAGAGTGGATCCGGTGAAGACGAGGATGTGTTACCGAAGTTCCTTCCTTTTGAAGGGAAGTACGTCTCCGTTGGAGCGGTGTGGAGGCAATGCTCCCCAAGAAGCCACTAGGGCCACCGTATTCTCCTCACGCCCTCACACAATGCGAGATGCCGTGATTCCACTATTGGTGCCCTTGAAGGTGGCGACCGAACCTTTACAAACAAGGTTGGGGCAAACTCCACAGCTTAATCGGAGGCTCCCAACAAGACCACGAAGCTTCACCACAATGGAATATGGCTCCGAGGTGACCTCAACCGTCTAGGGTGCTCAAACACCCAAGAGTAACAAGATCCGCTAAGGATGAGTGGGGGAATCAAAAATCTCTCGGTGGAAGTGTAGATCGGGGCCTTCTCAACCACTCCCGAGCAAATCAACAAGTTTGGTTGGCTAGGGAGTGAGATCGGGCGAAAATGGAGCTTGGAGCAATAATGGAGCTTTAATGGTGGAAGAGGTAGGTCAAAGGGGGGAAGAAGACACCCTTTTATAGTGGGGGGAACAATCCAACCGTTACCCCCCACTCAGCCCCGCAGAGAGCGGTACTACCGCGGGGGCAGGGCGGTACTACCGCTCATAAGCGGTACTACCACTCCACCTCAGCGGTACTGCCGCGCTAGAAGAGAAGAGGCTGGGGCTGGGACCCAGAGCGGTACTACCGCGGAGGCAGGGCGGTACTACCGCTGTAGGAGCACGGAGCCACAGCGGTACTGCGGCTGAGGCCATCCAGCAGTACTACCGCTCGGGGGAGCGGTACTACCCCTTGCTGAGCTTCAGCCGTACTACCGCTATACTGCAGCTAGTGCCGTAAAACCCGACACGAGAAAATGCGCACTCGAGTCGAGGCGGTAGGAACACGGAGCCGCAGCGGTACTGCTATTGAGGCCATAAAGCGGTACTACCGCTCCGAGGAGCGGTACTGCCGCTTAGTGAGTCTCAGCGGTACTACCGCTGTGGCGCGCGGTACTACCGCTGGGTCCAGGAAAACACGCACAGAGGAGAAAAGAGGAGCACCAGAGAGACGGAAAGAAACGGTGGGTGAGAGAAGAACGTGTACGTGTTGATTCCACCCAAACCATACCGAAGCAGATCCCCTCTTGATAGTACGGTGACTACTACGAAACTTAGTCCACCAACAAAGTCACGAAGGAAGCTACACCGTCTTGAGTAGAGCGCCGAGGGGAAATAATCGTTTCGTGCCGAAGGATGAATATCTGAAAGAACTCAAAGCACCCAATTAGTCCGCAAATGCATTGTCATCAATCACCAAAACACCGTAGGGATAAATATGCCCTTACAGCCGGGTTGTTCATGAAGTAACCGAGATTCCAACATTTTCGGGGGCAGATGTTCTTGCTCAGCTAAAAGCTCTCCAGCCTAAAGTCAAAGGCAAAGGCAAAGCCAAAGCCAAAGGCTTGAGGGATATGATGAGACGCACAACTGGACTCACATAACCCCCTTCTCGCAGCTTCCCTATTTCAAGGACCTCAAACTTCCTTACAATATCGATGTGATGCACACCGAAAAGAATGTGGCAGAGTCCCTTTTCCACACAATTCTCAACATTCCTGATAAGATGAAGGATAACGTTAAAGCTAGAGCCGATCAACAAAGAATTTGTGATAGACCACGTCTGAACATGAAGCCTCCCACAGGCGGTCGAAAAAACTGGTTCAAGCCAGATGCTGACTTTGTCCTTAAACCGCCAGAAAAAAAGGAAGTACTTATCTGGCTGAAACACATTTTAAAGTTCACCGATGGTCATGCATCGAATATAAGTAAGGGGGTCAATCTTTCAACGGGCAAAGTGACCGGCCTGAAGAGTCATGACTACCATGTATGGATTGAACGGATAATGCCGGTGATGGTTCGAGGCTATGTCCCCGAGCATGTCTGGCAAGTGCTTGCCGAGCTAAGCCATTTCTTCCGCACGCTCTGTGCTAAAGAAGTAAGTAAAGACGTGATTGAAAAATTGCATAAGAAGGCACCGGAGTTGATAGTCAAGCTAGAGAAGATTCGTTTCTGGGAAGACATCTGGTTAGGCAACGCCAGTCTTTGAGAACAATATCCAGCCTTGTACAACATTGCTCGCGATAAAAATAATACTATTGCGCAGGTGCTCAGCTCATCACCGCCGAATCTTTCATTCAGGCGGGATTTGATTGGCACCCGACTTACGTCATGGCATAATCTCTTATCTCGTTTGGATTCGATTAACCTGACACAAGGTCGGGACGTGTTTCGCTGGAACCTTACTACATCTGGGTCTTTTACAGTAGACTCTATGTACCGTGTGCTCACGCATTCCGAGGTACCGGTGAGTAATAACAAAAAATATTGGAAGGCAAAGATTCCACTTAAAGTTAAAATCTTCACGTGGTATCTTTGTAGGGGAGTTGTGCTAACCAAAGACAACCTCGCACGATGCAACTGGCAAAGAAGTAAGAAGTGTTGTTTTTGTACTCATGACGAGACAATCAAACATCTCTTTTTCCAATGTAAGTTTGCGCGTTCTATATGGTCAATCATCCAAATAGCGTCAAATTTGTATCCGCCCACGAGTGTTGCTAATATTTTTGGTCATTGGCTGGACGGTATTTCAAGTAGGTTGAAAACGCTAATAAGGGTGGGAGCGTATGCCTTATTATGGTCGCTTTGGCTATGTAGAAATGATTTGGTTTTTAATAACAAAAATGTCTCTCCGCTGCAGGTTTTTTTCCGTTTTACGTACTTGCTTCGTACGTGGTCTACGCTACAACAAGCGAATTACCAACCATTATTGAAAGTGGTCTGTACGCGGTTGGAGCAGGTGGCTATGGAGGTTTTTGCCCAACATGGGTGGCAGCGTAATCTCCGGATCGGTCCACCATCCATTTCGACATAGGCATAGTCTCAGTCTATAGGACTACTGTTGCTGAATTGTCGGCTTTTTTACGTTCTTTTGTCACACTATTGGTGTTTGGCTGTGTGCATCCTAGTTATACAGAGGCCGGGTGATATTCTTAATGTTCTGTATCTCTTGATGCTACATTTGAAGTTAATAAAAGCGCCCTTTATCGAAAAAATATATGTAAAGTATATGCTTCTTCTACGCCAGCCTCGAGGGACTCAACTCAGAAATACTATCTACTTCTCGGTGAGTGAGCGGCACATCCTCGAGTCTACTTTTCGGTCGATTTTTTTAGGGATATACGTTGACACATCTCAAAACGTAAGGTTGCACGTGATGCACACAAATATTCAATTACTTAATTAGCTATCAGATGAAAAAAATAATATATATTTACAAAATTCATGGACTTGGATATAACTATTGACAAACAACACGAGGGATAGACACTCATAAAAATGCACATAATCGGATCACAGTTGAGTGTTTGCATTCCACACGCCACAAAGGTCACATCAGGCTTAATTAGCTAGGGCCGAAATATACCCTGTTAATTAGGAAAATATTTTCATGGCTCGTAGCCGAGAAGGCAGGTCAATCTCCAAGAGTGTTGACGATGGAGCCGAGCGTCTCATGAGCAATCTATATCCAGCAACACGACATGAGAAATCTATATCCAGCAACACGGCGCTGCTCCTCTCGGTGGAGAGCCCAAACCAAATATATGGATGCAGCATCTGGGGGACACCGGGGTTCAACGATGCATTTTAGTATTAGTTACATCCGTATCTAGACAAATTTAAGACAAGTAATTTGGGACGGAGGAGGGCAGGCGGGTAGAGTGGCACGTCGAATGTCGTTGCCGGGCTGGATGATATGTATCATTGCCGACAAATAACAAGAAAGGTCAGCCAATGCCATCTGTTAGAATAAATCCGACACTACCATAATAACTGCTTACGCCGACGGCCCGATCTATGCCGACGGCCCCCGTCGGCATAGATAGACCTATATCGACGGCCTAGGACAGGCCGTAGGCATAGAAAAGCCGTCGGCATACGTCTACCTATGCCGACGGGGCCGTCGGCATAGACGAGGCCATCGGGATAGCTAGATATACGCCTACGGGGACCGTCGGCATAGGCCAGGCCGTCGGCATAGCACGGGCCCACATACTTGGTCAGCGTTGACCATTTGACGGCGTTGAAACTACGCCGACGGGAGGTAACGGTGGCCGTCGGCATATCTATGGCAGCGATATGCCTACGGTATAGCCGTCGGCATAGGCCTGGCCTATGCCCCTCTGCCACGCCATCAATCTGTGTGCGATGCCACGTCACCGATCCGTGGGACTGCACCTCCGTGTGCAAAGCTATGCCGACGGCCTTGCCGTCGGCATACGTTTATCTTATTTTTATTTTTTATTTTACTTTATACTATCTATGGCAGAGGTATGCCTACGGCATAGCCGTCGGCATAGGCCTGGCCCATGCCCCTCTGCCACGTCATCGATCTGTGTGCGATGCCACATCATCGATCCGTTGGACTGCACCTCCGTGTGCGTATCTATGCCGACGGCCTTACCGTCGGCATATATTTAATTTATTTTTACTTTATATTATTTTTTGTTTTTTCATAAGATAATTATGCTTTATCTAAAAAAATATACCCCTATGATATATCAATTGCCCCTGTTACGAACGTCACTGTCGCCGTGTCACGGAGGGGGGGGGGACGGTTGACACGGAGGGAATCTGGTTAGTGGGAGGATTCGGGGTGTAGCTATGTCACCGAAACATCGCATGGGTCCCGATGCATATGTGAAAGTGTTCAGGCATGCGTAGACGCCCGTCTTGGGGCTCCGCGGTGTGCCCCCTGCACGCAAGGCAGTGCCGCCATCACTTGGAGGGGGCCAAACCCCGGAGAAGCGTTCCACCTCTTCGGACATGCCACCACACCACCCCGCATGTATGAGGGCCCGGTGCGACACTCGGGTGGCATTATTACCCCCTACAGGGCACCCGTCCCGCCTAACCCTGTAGCGTTTGACCACGGGATCTAGCCCTTTGACTTTGCACGGACGGGCTTTGAGCAGTGGACCTATCCACCCGGTTGTGTTAGGTCAGCCCACAGGAACACTTTGGAGCAACATCCGGGCCAGACCCACGGCAAGATCCCCTCCGTGTAGACCCGACACGTCCGTTTGCCCCCTCCAGGTGCCGGCGGCGGCGCCGTCCGTGAGGGGGAGGGGGCACACCCCGGAGACGCGTGCCGCCTCTTCGG
>NC_041390.1:632540835-632571500 GCF_002162155.2 Triticum dicoccoides | reverse complement strand
GGCTTTGAGCAGTGGACCTATCCACCCGGTTGTGTTAGGTCAGCCCATAGGAACACTTTGGAGCAACATCCGGGCCAGACCCACGGCAAGATCCCCTCCGTGTAGACCCGACGCGTCCGTTTGCCCCCTCCAGGTGCCGGTGGCGGCGCCGTCTGTGAGGGGGGGGGCACACCTCGGAGATGCGTGCCGCCTCTTCGGACATGCCACCACACCACCCCACATGTATGAGGGCTCGGTGCGACGCTCGGGTGGCATTGCTACCCCCAGGGCCCCCGTCCCGCCTAACCCTGTAGCGTTTGACCACGGGATCTAGCCCTTTGACTTTGCACGGACGGGCTTTGAGAAAAAAGTCAAGAATACTTTTTTGACAAAATATTAATCATGTATTAAAAACACATTCCTTATGTATACAAATTCAACTCACGTTGCAGAACGTGCAAAAATAGCTCTTGTGAAAGAGTACGTACATTGCACCAAACAACAGTATTTAAAATAGTATATCTCTGTAATACACCATGATTTCTACGAGTCCAACCTCGAGGGACTCAACTGAATTCAAGGACTAGGATATATATAACTATTGACAAACAACACATGCATAAAAATGCACATAATCGGATCACAGTTGAGTGTTTGCATTCCACACGCCACAAAGGTCACATCAGGCTTAATTAGCTAGGGCCGAAATATACCCTGTTAATTAGGAAAATATTTTCATGGCTCGTAGCCGAGAAGGCAGGTCAATCTCCAAGAGTGTTGACGATGGAGCCGAGCGTCTCATGAGCACCTCCCTTGTCTCAAGATCAAGCAAAACGGGCAGGGAACTTGTCTGCACAACACGACATGAGAAACCTATATCCAGCAACACGGCGCTGCTCCTCTCGGTGGAGAGCCCAAACCAAATATATGGATGCAGCATCTGGGGGACACCGGGGTTCAACGACCTCAGCTTCTCCTGGATATCGATCACAATCTCCAGGGCCCAACCACGGGCTGAGTGATGCCACACGGAGATCGTGCACCCAACGATGGCTAGTAGCCTTAAGAGCACGTGCCAATCTGATGAGGAGTAGGACCCCAGTTGAAGTTCATTTTCTCTGAATTGCTCGCCACGGACGGGGAGCTTCATTGTACCTATCTCTGTTGTGCGGACGTCGTAGGAGAGGATCTTGCCACCATCGTGTCTCTGCAGCCAGTGGACGATACCGCCATGGAGAACGACTACGTTGAAGCGCACCTCGAGCCACCGAAGCGGGGTTAAGTCCTCATGGGCCACGACGGGAGCCCAGGCGCAATCTGATGAGTTGAAGGTCTGGACTTTGACAACGCCTGGAGTCCCGCTGGCACGGCCAGAAGACCAGTCGAGATCGCCGACGAACAGCATGAAGGAGCATCCGATGCCATCTGCGGCGGTGAGCAACACACGCTTGCGAAAGCATGTGGTGTCATCCGAGATGCCAGGTGGTTCAGAGAGGAAGGTGCGGTGACCGGTGACGGGGTCGTACACGCATAGGTCAGGTAGGCTGATGCTGACGTGGCGACATCGACGTAGGAGGACGAGGCCGCCGCGGGACGGTAGAGGGGTAGTAGTCCCGAAGGAGGTCACCCGCGTTGCACGACAAGAAAGGGGATAAAAGGTGGTCGGAGAAGGACACGGCAGTGGGCGTGGTAGGGTGGACTAGTGTGAGGGGCGGCCGCGGCGGCGTGGCCTTCAAGAGGTCGTTCGTCAGGAGGTAGGCGAGGATGCACGGTGGCACGATGCCATCGTGCCGGGTGACGCGGCGGATGAAGAACGGGTTGAGGATGTCGCGACGGAGGAGCTTGCGTAATGCGGCGCAGCGAATGAGGGTGCGGAAGTCAGAGCGCGCGGCGATCTCGAGCAGGAGATCTGCCGAGAGCGTCCACTCGATCGCCGTCGGCCTGCAAGCCATGGCGTTTTTCTTTGCCGACTAGGCTAATTTAATTAATCTGATGTGCGTACAATGATACTATGTAAGGTAGCGCGCAAGTAAACGAGGGGCCATCGAAACCACAAGTCTTGGCCGTGTAGGACTATGATTCCAACGAGCGCGTGGACTATGATTTGTTTTTTGTAACGTATACTCGGCTGAAAAAGAGTCTTTGTAAGGACTTTTACAATTTTTTCTTCAAAAAGGGATATATCTCCGGCCTCTGCATCTGAACGATACATCCAGCCATTTTATTAATTATTCATAAAAACCTTACAAAGTACTAATACATTACTATGCCCGAAGCCACCATCTTGGCAACACACATGTGGCTACTCCTGTCCACTTTATGAAGGGGTGCCAAATGTCCGAGCCTAATATCAAACAGACATCGCACCAAATCCTAACACTAAAGCCGGATGCCCCAACAAAGCCACAATGCCGGAACTGGGTCATACACCAGTCTGGCTCTCATAGGCCGCCGCCACCTCCAACCGCTGATCCATCTCCAGAGCAGGTACCGACGCAGCAACCTTGCCAAGCCTGCCGTCGACGCCACCATGGCGTCAGACAACGCCACCATCCTGGGTGTGTCCATGCACACGCGCCCATCATCGAAACTCCGCAGCGCCATGCCGCCGTGATCTGTCGTCAGTCTTGCGGTAGATGTAACACCGCTCCTCCTTTTGTCACTGGGAGACTCAGATCTAGGGTTTCCTCCGGAGCATCTCGAGCATGTGGACGCAAACTGCAATGACGATGCCTCGACAAGGAAACGACATCAAAGACACCGCCATCGTCCGCCAATGACAATGTACTCACGGAGAGTCTCTTTCTGTTTCTACACACAGTGCTGCAACTCGGCCAGTCCACCTGCTCTCTTGTATGTGCCTTCAAAAGTTTTAACGAACACTCTCGCCAAATCGTCCCAGCAGAATATGCTACCCGACGGGAGCTGTGTTAGCCAGGCCCGAGCGGACCCCTCGAGCATCAGTGGCAAGTGTTTCATGGCTGCCGTTGTTGTTGCCTCTCCGCCGATCTGGACCGCCACTTGGTAATCCTCCAGCCAAATCTTAGGCTTGGACTCACCAGTGAACTTGCTGATCCCCGTGGCTAATCTGAAGTTTTTGGGAATCTCTGCCGCCCGTATGTAACGGCTGAAGCACTCGGGGCCCGATGTTACGGAACCACTCGGGATGTCATGATCTTGGCCTTCTCGCAGGGCACGGCCCCTGTCGACCAAGCTTTGAGCGAGAACGGATCTCGCGTTGAACAGAGGGTCTTGAATGTCCGTCGTATGACGAGTGGGACTCGGCCTACGATCGCCGCCGTGTGTCCGCCTGTCGTCATAGGGCTGACGCCCGTACACACCATCTCGCGGTGGGCGCATCAGGGTGCGATCATAGTCGTCGTGACGCCGGAGCGACCCAACTCCATCACGCCTCCGATGCTCATAGTGATTTCTTGAGGAGGAAGTGGTCGGACGCCTACCGGAGCCGAGTGGGCTATGAGCCGACTGGACGGTATCCACGCGCACTAATGCGCTTTGGATCCGATCTCTGGACTGGGACACTGCCGTGTTCTACGACAACACCGACTTTAGGAGCGCCTGGATCTGCCGAATCCCCTCCCCTACTGTAGAGCCGGAGGGCTGGATGGAATACACGATCTGAGTGGCGGCTGCCAGATTTTGTAATGGAGTAATGAGTACTTGATACTTATGAGGTTGGTCACTCGAGAAGAGCCATCACTTATCCCGACTCGAACTGGGTTAATGGCGCTCGCGTTCGTCCAGCTCTCTCTGAAGCCGCTCAAGGCGATCGCGCTCGGCCATGGTGGCCAGACGCGTTGACTCCATGGCCAACGCCTCGGGTGTCGTCCCAGTGATAGGGGTGCTCATGAGCTGTTCGTTCCTGCGGTGGATCTCGTCCCGCTGTTCTCGGGTGAGAGCCTGGGGAACGTACGACTCGTGGCCCAGAATGTCGCCGCCGGTGTTGACGTGAGACGCACTCGCACGGTCGTCCTTGGGTTCCATGTATCCAGGGGGCACGCGATGCTCAGAGTTGTTTGCCATGAGAATCTGGGCGGACGACTCGATGCTTTCGGACTCGGACTCCTCAGAGGAATCGCCGAGTGATCCATCGGAGAGGTCGAGGGCGGGCTCGTCAAACTCGAGAGCCACCACATGTTCCGCCGTGGCCTGAGTGGCCATGGCGTGCTTGATCCAACATTGCAGCCGTGAATTCCCGGAGCGCTTGCAACGGCGTGTGATGGTAGGGCGAGCAGCCACTTGGTGCGGGGCCCAGGGCTGTCTGAGAAGGACTCCGTAGGAGGAAGCATGGTGCGTCGCTCCACGGGCGGGCAGTGCCTCCACGTCAAGCGGGGCCTCGCGAAGCCACGCTGAGTCATCGGTGATGAAAGAGAGTGCCCCGAAATAGATTTCGCTGCCGACTGGCATGTTGATTAAGAATTCCACCTACGCCGTGAAATTTTTGCTCGCCTAGCCCCACGATGGACACCAACTGTCGGGGTCGCGATCCTGACAATAAGTACTAGATGTACGAATAAGAGGGGCAGAGCCTAGCTACAGTGCAGGTGTAACACTCGGTGTTTAACGAGTTCATACCCCTCACTCGGTGGAGGTAAAAGACCTACACCTCGTGCCCTGAGGTTTGCTTTGGGTGCGGCTTATATATAGTGCGCCATAGCCCCATGCCTCCCATGCCGCCGAGGCATTTAATGATACTGAATGGGTCAGTTACTAGTATAATGAGCCACTACTACGGCAGTTACAGGTAACGGTAGCTATGACTCTACTCAATGGACGACTTAGGATTCCTCGATCGTTGCAGCTCCCACAACGTCCTCCTGCCTTCTATGTCCGAGTGGTGGTCCATCAGCCGAGTGACGTGCGGTCGTTCGAGTGTCGTCGAGCTGTCCGAGTGGACTTCATGATGTAAGCATCCGAATGTTGGCATGGTCCAAGGACCTACCTATGATGGTGATGGGCCCCATGTGGGTCCCCAGATATGGGTCCTTGACCCTACCTGTAATAGGTGACCACATCAGGTGGCAGATGAACTCGAGGGGGCTACCAAGGAGGCGCACCGCATCGCCGCCAAATGCCTACGTGTCCATTGACACTGTGATCTGGAGCCTCCTCCACCACTATGTCCATGGTGTCCTTGGCATTGGCCACTACTGTGTCGCGGCCCTCCATTGTGAGGAGCCTCAGCCCATCTCGGACATTGCCACCGTACCCCTGCGCGCCAACTGCGGCCTTCTGGTCAATGTTTGTCGTGCACTCGAACTCTTACTAGGCTCCGAGCCGTCCAAGGAGGTGATGCGCTCCTCCTCGTTGTGAGACCCACAATAGAAGAATCCTAACGCCTACTATACATGTTGGTTTGTGATAATCCCCAAGTGCAGGGAATCATCGTAGCAATTTCCAAAGGTGGAAGTGATAAGCATGAAGTGTCGAACCCACAAGGAGCTAAAGGCAAGATCAATATTCTCTCAAGTCCTATCTGCCACTGATACAACTCTACATACACCGAACGTTTGCTTCCAACTAGAAACGAGAAATAAAACTACGTTGTGGGTATGAAAAGGATAACTTTATATGATATCGAAGAGCTAAAATATAAAAGTTGGTGTTGTTATCATAAATTTAGAATATATTAACTAATATTATAAATAGCGAGTGTGGAATAATGATGGGCCGGTGTGCGGAATAATCCTAGGCAATTGTTAACAAGACCGGTAATCACTATTGTAATTTCATATGAGCGAGATGCATAAGCTAACATACTTTCTCTTTTTGGATCATATGAACTTATGATTGGAACTCTAGCAAGCATCCGCAACTACTAAAGATCATTAAGGTAAAACCCAACCATAGCATTAACATATCAAGTCCCCTTTATTCCCATACGCCGTGACCCACTTATCCGTGTTTATGCTTCTATCACTCAAGCAACACAGCCAATAAATAAACCATGGACATATTGCAACACCCTACAGTGGGAATCCCTCACGGTTGCGTGACACGGAGGGCACAATAGGACAGCACCAAAAAAATCATACAACTCATCCCAATCTAGATCATCAATCAACCCAAAGACAAAAGATATCTACTCAAAACATCATAAGATGGCAACACATCATTGGATCATAATATGTGGCATAAAGCACCATGTTCAAGTAGGGATTACAGCGGGGTGCGGGCGAGTGGACCGTCTGAAAGAGATGAGGATGGTGATGTTGATGAAGACGATCACCGCGGCGATGATCCCCTCCCGATGGCACTCCGGCACCACCGGGAAAGAGGAGGAGAAGTTCTCCCCCTGGTGCTTCCTCCTCTATGGCCTCCCCCCTGGATGGGGAGAGGTTCCCCCTCTGGTCATTGGCCTTCATGGCGATGATGGCCCCTCCGAGATCCTTCCCCATGGCCTCCGGTGATGATGGCCCCCTCCGGCAGGGTGCCAGAGAGGGCCTAGATTGATTTCTCGTGGCTACAGAGGCTTGCGGTGGCGGAATTTCCAATCTAGATTATTTTCTGGAGGTTTGGGTATTTATAGAAGAGGTTGGCGTCGAGGACAAGTCAAGGGGCCCCACAGGAAGTCCACGAGGCACAGGGGCGCGCCCCAGGGGGTGGGCCCCCCACCCTCATGGAGCCCACGGGACTCCCCTCCGTTAGATTTTTGTTCCAGTATTTTTTATATTTTCTCAAAAAAATCTCCGTTGATTTTTAGCATATTCCGAGAACTTTTATTTCTGCAGAAAAACAACACCACAGTAGTTCTGCTGAAAACAACGTCAGTCCGGGTAAGTTCTAATCAAATCATATCAAAATCATATAAACCTATTGTAAACATGGCATGAATACTTCATAAATTATAGATACGTTGGAGACGTATCAGTTTGTCGACATCCAGTTAGCGGCCAGCAATGGAGCCGTGGGTTGTGATGGCTTTCTCGCGTGCCGTCGGAGCTAGAGCATGTTTGCTCGGACGTGGACGTTCACATTGCTGTGCGATGTTGTTCCACTCCCAAGGAGCCATCGAGGCCACCTACGGATGCACCGCCGTTATCTCAAAAAAGTACGCACAACGGCTGCACCTGTCTCTGAAGGGTTAACATACGCCCTCCTCCCTCCCACGCCTCTCCATCTCTAGTGTTCTACTCCTTCATCGAATCTGCTCTGCTCATCTCGCCGTGGTAGCCAAGCACAACAGCCAGGGGCCTGAGAAGTTAAGGATGACAGATCGGTCACTAGGCCCGCATTCTGGTCCATGCACGTGCAGGTCGCACAGATGGAGGAGCACATGCGTCACCTCAATGGCATGCCGCACTGTACCATCATCCAGGACCTCACCGACAAGTTCAACGCCTCCACCGAGCGCTCCGACAAGATTCATGTTTAGTACAAGTAGGTATTATGGTTTCCCTTCCCGCTGCCAAAGATCCTCGTCCGCCCTATTTCCTTATTGTGATCTATACTTGTGAGGTTGTGGGTTGTCGCAGGTGTGGACCTGGTTCCATAACCGAAAGTACTTGCAGCAGCAGTCCAAGACTCCCAGGGGCGCGCGGCCACTGACGCAAGGGAAGTTGCAACGGAAGTTCCGGTTGTTGAGCCAACTCCGCACCTGCACCAACCCACAAACCCACATGTATACATCGCAATATGGAAATAGGGCAGACGGGGATCTTGGACAACAGGAAGGGAAACTGTACTACCTGCTTGTAGTGGACAGGAATCTTACCAGAGATATCGGCGGATGAGTTGAACTTGTCAGTGAGGTCCTGGATGATGGTATGGTGTGGCATGCCGTTGAGGTCATGCAGGTGCTCCTCCGTCTGCGCGACCTCCTCATGCGTGAAGTAGAACATGGGCGTCGGCGGCTGCCCCATCATCCTTAACTTCTCCGGCTCTGGTTGCTGCGCCTAGCTAGCACGGTGAGATGAGTGAAGCAGATTCGATTGAGAAGTAGAAGACTGGAGATGGAGGGGTGGGAGAGAGGAGGGTGTACGTTACCACTTCAGAGAGAACTACGCCCTCTAGCCTCTAGGAGCTGTCGAGGGCAGGGTAGTGGTATCTCTACTTATACTTATAAAAGAGAGAACTTTAATTCTCTTAAAGCCACACCGCAAAGTGTACACGGGATAACCAGGTTCTTCCCAGTCTAATCCATCTAACGAAATCTAAGAGTCCATATTATTTTGATGGTCCACCTCCTGGTCGAACGGCTCACGATCAACTACATTGCATGGATACTTGGATATGCATCGGATACACGATACGGGGAAACACCCGATACACCATTTTTCTAAAAACTAGGATAGAGATACATTCGTGTATATGTATATATTATTAAAAATATGAAAATAACGAGTTTTTGATATGAAGCATACTTTTTGTATTTATGGGGAAGAGAGATCCGAGAACGGGAGGGAGATGAAAGAGACATACCTCCGGCATGTGAGAGGTGCAAGTGTCCTGCCGGCGGTGAGCTGAAGACCGATAAGTAATTGGATTGGAATTCAGAAGGACAAACCATGTGGGAGAGGAGATGACTCGACCAGCTGAGAATTTATGGAGACGTACGGCGGCTCCATGAAGGAGTCGAGGGATTTTCACATTAAACGAAGGATTTCCCGTATCTAAAATGTATTGCGGCAGTATCTTAGATGTATTAAACATTATTTAGTTTTAAATCAATAAATCAAAGGATACGAATAGGATACATATCCAGCCGTATCGGGGAAGTATCTTGGTGGATACGCACGCTTTCTCAAATATGCATAGGCGATCAATGTTCTGCCAGAGCCTACACCAGATCCTGCATACGATATATCAATAACATCACATTACCTTAATAAGGAATTAAAAACAACAAAATTAATCTCGGAAATCAATCACGAATCAGATCAGAATCACCTTAATTAGGAATGAAAAATGTAATCAATTAGGAAACAATTCATGCATCCGATCCTAATCACCTTAGTTAGTAAATAAAATGTCAAAATTAATTTAGGAAACAAATCACGCATCGAATCGCTTACCAGTGACATCAGATAGTTATTTGGCTTTGTCTCACCACCGCCGCCCACACCGGCCATCGATGACAATGCAGGTTAAGGGCATGTTTGGAACTACCCCGCTCCTTGAAATTCAGCTCGGTTATAGAAAAACGCAAGCCAAATGGGATAGTTCCACGACAATGCCGATAAAAAACCTAAATCTGGGGTACAACTCTCTTTTTTAAGCTCTCTAGGAGACGCTTAAAAAACGGTAGAAGCTGGAGTTGGAAGGAAATTACCAACCACTGCCATCATTAAGTGAATATCCCTTCATTTCTCCCCACTCATCCAATCAAATAGATCTTTTCCATCAAATTTTTCATTCTTGAAGCTGGAGCTAGATGAAAGCCAAACATTCTCTTTGGAAGAGTTGGAACTTTTGTATGAAACTGCTCCAAAATAAATTTGGTGGAGCGGAACAAATTTTGATGGACCAGAGCATTCCCAAACATGCCCCATTTTTCCTTTTTTTGATAAAGGGTGTTTTATATTGACTCATAGAGTACTATCGAGAGATACAATCATAATGAGTACACACCCGAACTACATAATTAGGTTGCACACAACCAACACACACACACACACACACACACACATACGAATGACCACCCCGGCAAAGTGCAAAGTCATAGAAAGACCAAAGCTATGCCTAGGCGAAGGAAGAAAAAATGAAGCAATCAAAACAACGATAAACGATATACACCGGTGACCATGGATGCCAACCATCTCTTGATCACAAGGAGTGCGAGAAGGGTTCTCCAAAAGCCACGCCTCCAAGAAGGAAACAACGCACAAGCGCTGCAGTCGCCAGATCCAATCGCGCAGATGATGGATTTTCACCCTGGAGATCAGATCTGGGAAAACTCCGAGCAATGCCGTCATCAGGCTAATGACGCAAAGAACGCCGCCATTGCCAGGTCTAATCAACTAGGTCACACCAGAGATTTCACCCTGAAGCTCAAGATCGAGTACTCGAGAAGTACCACCCAATTGAAGTCACTTTATGTTGTCTCCCCCACTTGCCTCGATCCAATTGTTCTGGCTCCTATACCCATACCACGATCGACCGATTAATTTGAATGGTGTCCATACATACATACTTTTTTTTGAAAGGGGGGGGGGGTGCTCTCGGCCTCTGCATCTCAGTGATGCATGCAGCCATATTACTAAAAGAAGTCCCCAATAAGTACGTAGTGCTGTACAAAGTCCCGAAAAGAAATAAAAAGATACACAAGGCCACAACCAGCATAAATAAGACAGAACATTACATACATACATACATACTCTGCCCTTTTACCCCTCCACCTATCCAACTGGTCTTGTTGCTCCCATAGTCGATTATTCTCAACAGTGTTTCACAGGCAGCCACTTTGCATTTCAGTTTTGTATGTATATCCATACCACATGTATATCAATCTTCTCTTGCTCACATGAGTGTTTGCATTGATATCCAGCAGGAGCCGCAGCCGGACACAACCTAGCTGGAGAATGCCTTCCCAATATAATTGTTGAATATATTGTGCATGTATATTGTGTCGTAGGCCCACCTCCTAATTATCTTATATAGTTGAGATTGTGGCCCCAGTCTTATACACCATATATGCGTGCCTAGTGCACTCGATCAATGCATTGAGAGTTGCACGACCCAAACCTCATCTTCTACATGGTATCTATCGCAGGCCGATTCTGACCTAGCCCTAGCCGCCGCCGCACCTCCCTTGCGCTGCCGCTGCCGCCACTACCCGGCGTCGCCACCCACCGCCACCGCCGCCGTCACCACCCACCGCCGCCGCCGCCGCCACCCACCTCCGTCGCTACCCGGCGTCGCCACCCACCGCCGCTGCCGCAGCTTCCTCCTAGCTGCTGCCGAGATCCTTCCCCATGGCCTCCGGTGATGATGGCCCCCTCCGGCAAGGTGCCAGAGAGGACCTAGATTGATTTCTCGTGGCTAAAGAGGCTTGCGGCGGCGGAATTTCTGATCTAGATTATTTTTTAGAGGTTTGGGTATTTATAGAAGAGGTTGGCGTCGAGGACAAGTCAAGGGGCCCCACAGGGAGTCCACGAGGCACAGGGGCGCGCCCCAGGGGGGTGGGCCCCCCACCCTCATGGAGCCCACGGGACTCCCCTCCGTTAGATTTTTGTTCCAGTATTTTTTATATTTTCTCAAAAAATCTCCGTTGATTTTTAGCATATTCCGAGAACTTTTATTTCTGCAGAAAAACAACACTACAGTAGTTCTGCTGAAAACAACGTCAGTCCGGGTAAGTTCTAATCAAATCATATCAAAATCATATAAACCTATTGTAAACATGGCATGAATACTTCATAAATTATAGATACGTTGGAGACGTATCAGTTTGTCGACATCCAGTTAGCGGCCAACAATGGAGCTGTGGGTTGTGATGGATTTCTCGCGTGCCGTCGGAGCTAGAGCATGTTTGCTCGGACGTGGACGTTTACATCGCTGTGCCGATGTTGTTCCACTCCCAAGGAGCCATCGAGGCCACCTAGGGATGCACCGCCGTTATCTCAAAAAAGTACGCACAACGGCTGCACCTGTCTCTGAAGGGTTAACACACGCCCTCCTCCCTCCCACGCCTCTCCATCTCTAGTGTTCTACTCCTTCATCGAATCTGCTCTGCTCATCTCGCCGTGGTAGCCAAACACAACAGCCAGGGGCCTGAGAAGTTAAGGATGACAGATCGGTCACTAGGCCCGCATTCTGGTCCATGCACGTGCAGGTCGCACAGATGGAGGAGCACATGTGTCACCTCAATGGCATGCCGCACTGTACCATCATCCAGGACCTCACCGACAAGTTCAACGCCTCCACCGAGCGCTCCGACAAGATTCATGTCTAGTACAAGTAGGTATTATGGTTTCCCTTCCGTTGCCAAAGATCCTCGTCCGCCCTATTTCCTTATTGTGATCTATACTTGTGAGGTTGTGGGTTGTCGCAGGTGTGGACCTGGTTCCGTAACCGAAAGTACTTGCAGCAGCAGTCCAAGACTCCCGGGGCGCGCGGCCACTGACGCAAGGGAAGTTGCAACGGAAGTTCCGGTTGTTGAGCCAGCTCCGCACCTGCACCAACCCACAAACCCACATGTATACATCGCAATATGGAAATAGGGCAGACGGGGATCTTGGACAACAGGAAGGGAAACTGTACTACCTGCTTGTAGTGGACAGGAATCTTACCAGAGCTATCGGCGGATGAGTTGAACTTGTCAGTGAGGTCCTGGATGATGGTATGGTGTGGCATGCCGTTGAGGTCATGCAGGTGCTCCTCCGTCTGCGCGACCTCCTCATGCGTGAAGTAGAACACGGGCGTCGGCGGCTGCCCCATCATCCTTAACTTCTCCGGCTCTGATTGATGCGCCTAGCTAGCACGGTGAGATGAGTGAAGCAGATTCGATTGAGAAGTAGAAGACTGGAGATGGAGGGGTGGGAGAGAGGAGGGTGTACGTTACCACTTCAGAGAAAACTACGCCCTCTAGCCTCTAGGAGCTGTCGAGGGCAGGGTAGTGGTATCTCTACTTATACTTATAAAAGAGAGAACTTTAATTCTCTTAAAGCCACACCGCAAAGTGTACACGGGATAACCAGGTTCTTCCCAGTCTAATCCATCTAACGAAATCTAAGAGTCCATATTATTTTGATGGTCCACCTCCTGGTCGAACGGCTCACGATCAACTACATTGCATGGATACTTGGATATGCATCGGATACACGATACGGGGAAACACCCGATACACCATTTTTCTAAAAACTAGGATAGAGATACATTCGTGTATATGTATATATTATTAAAAATATGAAAATAACGAGTTTTTGATATGAAGCATACTTTTTGTATTTATGGGGAAGAGAGATCCGAGAACGGGAGGGAGATGAAAGAGACATACCTCCGGCATGTGAGAGGTGCAAGTGTCCTGCCGGCGGTGAGCTGAAGACCGATAAGTAATTGGATTGGAATTCAGAAGGACAAACCATGTGGGAGAGGAGATGACTCGACCAGCTGAGAATTTATGGAGACGTACGGCGGCTCCATGAAGGAGTCGAGGGATTTTCACATTAAACGAAGGATTTCCCGTATCTAAAATGTATTGCGGCAGTATCTTAGATGTATTAAACATTATTTAGTTTTAAATCAATAAATCAAAGGATACGAATAGGATACATATCCAGCCGTATCGGGGAAGTATCTTGGTGGATACGCACGCTTTCTCAAATATGCATAGGCGATCAATGTTCTGCCAGAGCCTACACCAGATCCTGCATACGATATATCAATAACATCACATTACCTTAATAAGGAATTAAAAACAACAAAATTAATCTCGGAAATCAATCACGAATCAGATCAGAATCACCTTAATTAGGAATGAAAAATGTAATCAATTAGGAAACAATTCATGCATCCGATCCTAATCACCTTAGTTAGTAAATAAAATGTCAAAATTAATTTAGGAAACAAATCACGCATCGAATCGCTTACCAGTGACATCAGATAGTTATTTGGCTTTGTCTCACCACCGCCGCCCACACCGGCCATCGATGACAATGCAGGTTAAGGGCATGTTTGGAACTACCCTGCTCCTTGAAATTCAGCTCGGTTATAGAAAACGCAAGCCAAATGGGGTAGTTCCACGACAATGCCGATAAAAAACCTAAATCTGGGGTACAACTCTCTTTTTTAAGCTCTCTAGGAGACGCTTAAAAAAGGGTAGAAGCTGGAGTTGGAAGGAAATTACCAACCACTGCCATCATTAAGTGAATATCCCTTCATTTCTCCCCACTCATCCAATCAAATAGATCTTTTCCATCAAATTTTTCATTCTTGAAGCTGGAGCTAGATGAAAGCCAAACATTCTCTTTGGAAGAGTTGGAACTTTTTTATGAAACTGCTCCAAAATAAATTTGGTGGAGCGGAACAAATTTTGATGGACCAGAGCATTCCCAAACATGCCCCATTTTTCCTTTTTTTGATAAAGGGTGTTTTATATTGACTCATAGAGTACTATCGAGAGATACAATCATAATGAGTACACACCCGAACTACATAATTAGGTTGCACACAACCAACACACACACACACACACACACACATACGAATGACCACCCCGGCAAAGTGCAAAGTCATAGAAAGACCAAAGCTATGCCTAGGCGAAGGAAGAAAAAATGAAGCAATCAAAACAACGATTGACGATATACACCGGTGACCATGGATGCCAACCATCTCTTGATCACAAGGAGTGCGAGAAGGGTTCTCCAAAAGCCACGCCTCCAAGAAGGAAACAACGCACAAGCGCTGCAGTCGCCAGATCCAATCGCGCAGATGATGGGTTTTCACCCTGGAGATCAGATCTGGGAAAACTCCGAGCAATGCCGTCATCAGGCTAATGACGCAAAGAACGCCGCCATTGCCAGGTCTAATCAACTAGGTCACACCAGAGATTTCACCCTGAAGCTCAAGATCAAGTACTCGAGAAGTACCACCCAATTGAAGTCACTTTATGTTGTCTCCCCCACTTGCCTCGATCCAATTGTTCTGGCTCCTATACCCATACCGCGATCGACCGATTAATTTGAATGGTGTCCATACATACATACTTTTTTTTGAAAGGGGGGGGGGGTGCTCTCGGCCTCTGCATCTCAGTGATGCATGCAGCCATATTATTAAAAGAAGTCCCCAATAAGTACGTAGTGTTGTACAAAGTCTTGAAAAGAAATAAAAAGATACACAAGGCCACAACCAGCATAAATAAGACAGAACATTACATACATACATACTCTACCCTTTTACCCCTCCACCTATCCAACTGGTCTTGTTGCTCCCATAGTCGATTATTTTCAACAGTGTTTCACAGGCTGCCACTTTGCATTTCAGTTTTGTATGTATATCCATACCACATGTATATCTATCTTCTCTTGCTCACATGAGTGTTTGCAATGATATCCAGCAGGAGCCGTAGCCGGACACAACCTAGCTGGAGAATGCCTTCCCAATATAATTGTTGAATATATTGTGCATGTATATTGTGTCGTAGGCCCACCTCCTAATTATCTTGTATAGTTGAGATTGTGGCCCCAGTCTTATACACCATATATGCGTGCCTAGTGCACTCGATCAATGCATTGAGAGTTGCACGACCCAAACCTCATCTTCTACATGGTATCTATCGCTGGCCGATTCTGACCTAGCCCTAGCCGCCGCCGCACCTCCCTTGCGCTGCCGCTGCCGCCGCTACCCGGCGTCGCCACCCACCGCCACCGCCGCCGTCACCACCCACCGCCGCCGCCGCCGCCACCCACCTCCGTCGCTACCCGGCGTCGCCACCCACCGCCGCCGCCGCCGCCACCCACCGCCGCTGCCGCAGCTTCTTCCTAGCTGCTGCCGCCGCCCCGTGACGCTACCTGCCCCCTCTCGCTTCCGCCAACCGCCGCTGCGAGTTCTATGGGTGCCAGCAGCTTGAGTCGTCCATTGAGGACTTTTGCATGCGCCCTCAAGAAGCTTGCCAACGAGCTCCGCGATCATTTCCTATGAGCACATGACTGCAGGCCCTTTTCCTATTTTCGTATTCACTGAAATCGGTCTCGCCGAACTATATCACTGAAATCGTACCACTGAATTCATATTTTCGTATGAATTCAGTGATATAATGTTTGCTCCCGCCGTAGTTGGTCTCGTTGGTTAAATTTACGGTTAAACTTGGATCTCGGGAAGCGCGGGGGCACTACACTGTGAAATGGAGGGAGTATTATACGGCACTATTCACACTATTTTGACCGATTTTTTTTCTTTTTTGAAAAGAAGTCAACGAGATTTTTTTCTTTCCGTGAATTTTTTTACCAATACAATGGCAGGTCAAGTTTATTTCAATAATATATTCAGAATTTATTGACTTCTTATTTAATTACTAATGTTCTTTACCATATAGGATGTACACTAAACCCATAGACCAAAAATTCCCCTCCCACCACGTGGGGTGCGTCGTGTGTGACCGTCGACTATATAAGCTCCACTAGACACTAGACAGATCAAGACCAGCCTGTGGTACTCATTTGTTGCCAAGCAAACAACCGCATTTCACTCACTGCTTCGCCACTGACCGACCGTCGACCACCATGCGAACTCCAGCGAGCCTTGTCCACTCTAGCTCTAGCACCGCCGCCGCTGCCCCCAACCCAGCTGCCTCCTCATCTTCGTCGGCGCCGGCGGCCATGATCTCCATCGACCCCAACATGGTCGTCATCCTGGCCGCCCTCCTCTGCGCGCTCGTCTGCCTCGCCGCCCTCGCCCTCGTCGCGCGCTGCACCTGCCGTCATGCCCGCCGCTCTTCACCGTTCGCCGGCAATAGCATCACCATGACCTTGCCTCTTCCTCCCCGAGGCCTGAAGAAGAAGGCCATCGACGCGCTCCCCGTCACAGCAGTGAAAGAAGGGCATCAGCTGGAGGAGCAGTGCGCCATCTGCCTGGCCGACCTGGCCGCCGGGGAGGAGCTCCGGGTGCTGCCGCGGTGCGGCCACTCCTTCCACGTCGCCTGCGTCGACGCCTGGCTCCGTGCTCACGCCACCTGCCCCTCCTGCCGCGCCACCATCGTCGACTCGTCAACCTCCTCGTCCTCACCGCCATCACCGCTGCTCCCGGCCCCGGGCCGGTGCCGGAGGTGCGGAGCGGCCTGTGACGGCGACAGCGTGGCCACTTCTGCTTCTGCTGATACGGACGGGAGCAGCTTCTTGCCGTAGCTGTCACTAGACAACATCGATCCTAGTAGTTGGAAACTTGCAATGGTTGTTAGTGAAAGAAAGAAAATTAGTGTGCTTCAGTGGTAAGAGTTATCATGATACTAGAATTGTACGTATGTATTCATCGTAAGCTGATTTCTTATAAAATATTTAAAATATATTCTCCCAGTTCGATCTGGCCAAATCTGTCTCCAATGGACTTACCTACTTAAGCATGGTGCATTAAGATTGAATAGTACAATTCGTATCGAGTTACCACTCAGACCAGTGTTACATCGATCGATGATGTTCCTTTTTTGAAGGCGTAGCCTAGGAGTTGTGTATTTTTCGTTTATGTCATGTCTTGTATCATAGGGTTAGTGGCTATCTGGAGGAGTTATTGTCGTGAGGTATACGGCCTCACGATTTGTTTTTCGCTTTTTTTCCTGGTCGATGATTCGGCTGCTCGATTTTGCACTATTAATAAGATATGGCTGCATGCATCGTCCTGATGCAGAGGCCGGGGATATCCTCCTTTAAAAAAAAATCTACTACTCCCTCTGTTCGGAAATAAGTGGCGTGTTCAAATTTGAACTAAAACCACGCCAGTTATTTCCAAACGATTATGCTGGTAATATAAGTAATCATGCACTTTCTCCGGTCAAAAAATGAACATCTTCAGCTTTAGTTTTCAATGGAGAGATGAGACACATATAATTTGATGGAATGTATGATTCGCGCTAGCTAAGCTAGTGGCTAGTTCACCGGGACCAGGAGAAGTAAGGAGATTCTCTTTTGCTGCTGGCCGGTGCTTTACATTTGCTGAATCAATTTGTAGGCCAAGCCTAGCCTGGCTATTGGCTGGGTTTCAGTTGACCTCCGAAAGCAACAAAGAAAAAGAAACGGAGGAGACAGCAGTTCAGTTTTGAGCCGTTGCAGGTGCGACCCCATTACAGCACACCCAGTGCCACAACATCTCCCAGCCCCTGGTTTAATCCACCACTTGAGAATATTAATCATACACCGCATCAAATTGACAAAGGTGTAACTTTTGTTTTACAGCACAACCCAATACATATGTATAGTTAATTGGAGAACATAACCCCTGAAAAAACAATTGGAGAGTGTACATATAGCTCAAAGTTTATTAGTTTACAAGAAGTATTTCGCGTGCTTTCTCTGCGGCGGCTCCCCCGACCGCTAGCGCACATAGTGGGCAATAGCTCGTTAATCGTCCACGGTTGCCCTCCATGGTCTAGGGCCATTTTGGGTGATTGGATGTATAATTTTCTTTTTTATTATTATTTATTCAATCTAATTTTCTATTTTTCTTCTTTATCTTTTTTGCTTCACTTTTTCTTTTTTCATCTATCCTTTTCCATCTATTTTTTCTTCTGTTTTTCTATTTTTTAATATGAATATTTTGACAAAGACATGAACATTTTCTAATGTGTGAACTGTTTTGAAAATTACATGAAAATTCAGCTGAAAACAAATACCAAATATTTTTGAAGGTTCAATATTTTTTGAAGTAACATGAACATTTTAGAATATTAAATGATTTTTTCTGAAAATGGTACTCACATAAAAATTTACAAAATACGTCGACACTTAAAACAACTTTCACACTTTTCTATCTTATTAGCTGATTATATAAGTACAAATATTAATTCATTTGGAGATAAAATAATAAGGGAAAAACATAAAAAATTATGGGCAGCAACAAGTCCGCCCATTAGCATCGGTTGTACGCAGTCCTTTCGGTCACCAGGTTTGATATCAGTTTGGAGGGCTCCTATTGCGGTTATTATAGCATTCGATTATTTAAAACTTTAACAATTTAGTTTACCGAAAAGCATGTACAAAAGTATCAATCCTGTTTTTAAAGTTCCATTTTTTAAAACGTGTACACATTTCTTGAAAGAACGAACATTTTTAAAAACAATTTTTTAATAATTGATTTTATTGAAAAAGCAATCTCTTTTTACAAGTTGTACATATTTTCAAAATTTAATACTTCCTCTGATTCATATTCATTGTCGCTGATTTAGTACAAATTTTTGAACATTTCGACAACTTTTTACTAAATCAGAAATAATTAATATAGATTGGAGGGAGTTAGAATTTTATTTAAAAAGGGATATTTTTCAAATTTGTGAACATTTTCGGAAACGTGATTGTGTTTTTTAATATGTGAGAATAAATTGATGATGGGAACAATTTTTTAAAATGTATTTATTTTTGAATACCTAAATTTTATTTGAAACACGAACATTTTTTGAAGTTGTGAATAAATTTTGAAATGGGAATGTTTTTTGAAATTTAGAAAAATATTTGGAAATAGAAACAGTTTTCAAAATTATTATTTTGGTATTTCTAAAAATATTAAAATTTATGAACATTTTCTAGAATGGAAATATTTTTAAAGGAAAAATGAGAAGGAAGAAAACCAATTAAAGAAACAACATGAAACAAAAAAAATAGGACCTAAACTGGTCAGGAACATAGAAGGTTCCCAAAACCGGAAAGATGGTCCTATTCTCCAAGCATTAATGGGCCGGCCCAGCTCTGTAGTTCCTACACGTCGCGCCGACTACTTTACGCAATATGACTATATGAGTCATATATTATTTGCCATCAACAGTGTTTGTTCGTTTGTTTCTGGGTTGAGTAGTGTTCACTTTTATGGCCTTGTTGTGGCGACTGATAGCCATATGAATTGGGACACATGTGACTACACAATGCAAAGTAGATGGTCAACCACTCAGAACCGAGGACACGGCAATGCATCATGCGTGAGCTCTCTGAGTAGCTCATTTATATCGAGCTTAGAAAGAAGAAAGCATCAAACTCCCGTGTGCATTGACCAAATCCCCCACCCTGCATGGATGACACGGTCAAAATCATGAGTAGAATAAAAAATTAGGCACCTCAATTGACTGTGAGAGCTCTAAAATTGGGAAGCATATTAAATTTAAAATACACATTCGTTCCCTTTTGTTAGAAATCTGAAACCAGATGGGCTAAACTCTATTTTGTACTATCAATTGGTGAGATGTTTACCCTTGGCCAGGTCACTCCCACTCAGGGTTCAAATGTTCAATGAAATTTCAGTAATAGAGGTGGTATCAAAATTTTTGTGACCTTGAAAGTACAGGCAAGACTAAAACTTAGTTCAAGCCAACTTTAAGTTATGCTAAATTTCCTTGAAAATCCAAATCAATTTGAAATTTTGGATATTTTGACGAGGTCCTGGCTTTTCATGTTACCGAAATTGTCAATCTTGCCCCCACATGCAAATTAACCCATACTTGGGCCATCTTAATTACGTTCACCATTCAATTTAAAGTCTTTCTTCTCTACATAAAGGTCTTCTGGAGATCCATGACATATATATATATATATATATATATATATATATATATATATATATATATATATATATATATATATATATTGTATTCTTAAAATAAATAAACACATTTTTGGAGTTTCAGTTTTGATTATCAACGTACTCCCATATTGTGATTAATTCATGCAATCTACGTACAAACTAACATTACAAGAAGGCGAAGAAATAACCTAAGTATGTGTTGTTCAGTCGGACACACATCTTATGATAGGGAGGTGGCAGATCTGAACGGTACTGGCCATTGGATCAACATCTTAGTGCGACATTTCATCTTAACAAAAAAACTCCAAGCATCATGAATGAAATTTCAACGCTATTTCAGCATATGTAGAGCGTGCATTTTTTGTTTTGTAGATGTCAAACTTACACATAATAGTACTCTTTCAGACAAGAATGAAAGATTATGACTTTTGTGTCTTGAGCAAACTTTTAGAAAAAATTCTTGTACAGAACAATATACACATAGCAAACTTTTGTTTTGGTCGATAATTTTTTTTCTCAAACGACATAGAGTTCAATTTATTTTATACATGTCAACTTTTTTGTCTACCAATCTTGAAAAATGTTTTCAAAAGTTTCACTTTCGAACGTATACGAAACAACTTCATAGAAAGTGCATTAACTTTGTGACCACATATTGAGAAATGTTTTCAGAAGTTCCACGTGACAATTTTTTAGCACACATTTGTTTCGTTTGATTAATATTTTGTTCAAAGTACACACAAGATATCCATAGAGAGTCCATTTTATTTTATTTTGAAAACATATCCTTTTGTAAAAGCATAATGAAGCATAAATGTGTACAACTAATCGTCCATAAACAACTAATGTTTGACAATATTTACTGAACATGTTCAATACCCTGTAGTTTTTGCTATTTTCCAACGAACAAACAATATGACAACTTTTGTAATATCAATCACACTTGACTGCTCTTGCCTAATCTCATTTTGTAAAAAAAACAGTTTAACTGATCAGGCGTCTTATTTTTAGTAACCCTCATGTAAAGGCAACATTTGTTTGACCCATTTACCAAATGCAGGCGTTGAGTACAATTTGTTTTACAACCGAATTGTTGGTTTTTTTAATTCAACACTATAGCATGTGTTGGCACGCAAGTCTAAAACCCAGAAAGTAATTTCGATGCAAGCTTCCTAGAAACGTAGGGATTCGGGATATGGACTCGGATGCTCCCCGCAACCCCCTGGTGAACAGTTAAATCGGTAAAAAGAATTAGCACAAACAAATATGAAACTTTTTGGCATCCAAGATGCTCGGTTGCGCAATGTGCATGCAATTTTTGGTGATTTTTGGAGATTTGAGGGGGCCATGGAAACATAACAAAATTCGGGCCTTGGATGCTAGTCCTAATGCTACCATTAATTGCAAAACGTGGGCCTCGCCTATCTGCCACGTTGGTCACGCACGCATGTGACTTGCAAAAAAGGGTGGCGGCGATCGCGTGAGCTTGGATCTAGTTCCATGCGATGATCACAGGCTTTTGTGCGGTGGTAGTCCCTCTTGATCACCCAAAACATCTTCAGTGATCAAAAGCGTGATAGAAGCTCGGACTGGAAACCCATCTTTATTCTGGCGCTCGACATGGTAAACATAACAACATGAGAGAACGAGCCCTTCTTGTACAAGCTTAGCAGTTGCCGAAGCATGATCGCGCAGACCGACTACACCATCGAGCGTGCGGTGATGATGGAGTACTTGGCGATCTTCATTCCACACTCATGCACCATCGAGAGGGGTTTGAAAAGGGAATTGACTGGTGAACAGACAGAACATTATGTAGTTGCACTCCTTCTAGCCGACGGAATTACTGCCATTAATTGCAAAAGATGGCCTCCCATATCTTCGACTTTGGTCATGACGACCCTTGGAAGGATGCATGTCACGAGCAACAAAAATAAGGGGGGTGTCGTTCGTGTGAGCTTGGATCCATTCAATTCCAGATCGCATCTCAACACAAAAAGGAAGGAAGGACATCGACACACAGACACGGGAGTCTTGCCGGAGTGGGCGGTGAAGGCGCTCAACTTGGCCGTGAGGCCATGGATGATGTTTCCATGTGGGATGACGTTGTTGAGGCGACGCAGGTGCTCCTCTGTCTCCGCCACCTCCTCGGACGTGAAACGGAACGTGGTCCTCTTGTTGCTCAGGCGTTGCTGTTGTGCATACCGCACGCGATGATATAAGAATATTTGACTGATAGATCGCTAGAGGATGACACTGACTGGAGATGGAGAGTATGGGAGGGACGTACGTTACCAGTTCAGAGTCTCGATCGTTCTTCATGTGATATGTTCACTCTATCTCTCTCTCTCATGTTGTATTCCTTTTGTTGCTGACACACGCTTCCGGACCAGCGTCGAACACGGTAGAATCATAGGCCCACTTTTTGAAATTAATGGTAGAACACAAGATCGCTTTAATTTAATATTTCCAAATTTATGTGCTAGGAATACATACTCATGACCAGCATATATACTACTTTAGTATTACCATTAAAGTAGTATATATGGTGGTAATGAATATGTATTCCTAGCACATAAATTTGGAAATCTTTAATTAAAGTGATCCAGCCACCTACCATTGGTTTCAAAAAAAATGGGCCTACTATCGCACTGTGTTCCACGCTGGTGCAGAACTGTGTGACAGGAACAAAAGGAATACAACAGGAGTGAGACCGATAGAGTGGATAGACCACGTGGAGGCCGATCGAGAGTCTGAACAGGTAACATACGTCCCTCCCATCCCTCTCCATCTCTAGTCAGTGTCATCCTCTGGCGGTCTATCGATCAAATCTTCTATCTTTACCGCGGGTGGTAGGCACAACAACAGTGCCGGAGGATGGAGTAACCGCCGAGCAGCAGGAGGCCCATGTTCTGGTTAACGCTCGCTGAGGTGGAGATGGAGGAGCACCTGCGTCACCTCAACAACGTCATCAAACACCACAACATCATCCAGGACATCGCGGCCAAGTTCAGGGCCTCCACTGCTCACTCCGGCAAGACCCCCATCGAGTACAAACCCGAACGAAGGTAGTATGTATTATTCCTCGCCGGCATTGGTAAGTTCTCTTTTCAAACCTTTTATATGTTCCTTCTCCATTTACTCATGCCAGCCAGCTCCTCGCAGGGCCGCGCAAGACCATCCTTTCGATTTGTTCTACATTTTTAGATCTTTAATATTCACAATTCCTTTTGGGTTCCGATGGCATTATTCAGTTTTGGGATCAGCTTCTATTTGGTTGCAATCCATTCACAATAAAATGGTTAGGTTTTATTGGGAATCGTTTTTTACCTTTTCTTCGCACTCGTTTTGGGCGTGATCAACACTCACTGTTGATCCGGCAGCTCCAAAGATCACATCGAGCATTTTGAAATTTTCATCTCATTTCATATTAGGAATCAATTCATCCTTACTATTATCTCACGCAATCTCTGGAGAGACCCCATGCCGATATTCGGGCAGTGGTGGTGGTTCTGCCTTAGGATCTTGACACGGTGTGTTCTCTAGCGCTGCTGGGATAAGAGGTGGAGGACCTCGTGTTGGGGAACATATTACAAAATAGAACTTTATCTCACACCTACAAGCAAGCAAGGTAAGAGGCTGGGAGATGGGGCTACTGACCTCGGGTCGGAAGCCAGCCGGTTTGTCGAGGCGGCCCACCAGAGCCGACAGGAATGGGCTGTGAGCATGGGATCCCATCGAACTTGATGAAGATGCGAGACAGTGACCGCTGGAAATGATGCTTGACGATGGGGGCTCGCAGATCTAGCGATGGGGCGTAGCAAGCAAGGCAGGGATGTGCAGGTGCGACAGATCTGAAGGGGGCGGTCCTCGGCAAGCGTCGGCATCAGATCCAGGGTAGGGATCTATTGGACGACGATGGCCACCGTAAAATCGAGAAGAAATGGTAGTTAAACGAAGAGAAGTAAATTCATGGAAGGAAAAGGATGGGAAGAGGAGGACGGGGCATTGAGGCTTACCGGCAAGGTGCATGGCGAAGGTGGGGCAGCGGTCTTCGACGGAATCCATGACTCAGTGGTGAGGAAGGAACGGGAGGAGCTCCGAGAGGAACATGAGGCTGAAGGTCCGTCGGGTCTAGATCTAGGCTCGGGGGCCGTATGGAAGACGGAGCATGGAGGCCTCGCGTTCGTTCAACCAGACATGGGTCGAGCAGATCTGGCGTGCGGCGGCTGCCGCTAGCTGCGTGGGGGAAGTAACGTAGGTGGAGTGGTGTGGCGGCGGCTTGGTAGCTCGGTGGAGGACAAGGGGCGGCGGCGGGATGGTTGGCTGTGGAAAAAGAGGGTAGATGCTAGGGTTTCACCATTTTAGAAAGGGATGCCCTTCCTTATATAGCAGGGGTTGGGGTGATGTTTGGTTAGGTGTTGGAGGGTTTAGGTGGGCTAGATGGGCTGCTTAGAAGAGAGGAGAGATGGGCTGGCCGAAAGAAACATTATTTTGCAAACTTATTATTTATTGAACCCTGACTGTTAGTGCCTCCATATTCAATCGTTCCCGTATCAAAAGAACTCTGATTTGGACAAAATTTGTCATTTAGCCTTGATATACTATAACAAGACCACAAACGTGCGACTCGTTTGAGAAATTTTATTTAAAATTTAGAAAAATAATTTTTAAATGGTATAACACGTTCATGTGCAAAGTATTGGTTGAGTCTCAAGTAGAAGGTTAAAGCAACATGGGAACTTAAACACTTTTCTAGAGAAGCATCGATAGAAAATAGGGCTAAAGGTTTAACAAAAACATTTGGATAATCTAGTACAAAGTTAACATGCTTCCAATGCAATGTTGAAGATGTCATGATGATAGTAAAATAAGATAACAATCCATTTTATAATTTGAGAATAACTCCGGGCCTTTACAATTGTTCCCTCTCAACAAGGATCTCATCCCGATATCCGGTCGAGACATGGGGTCAAGGGGGAAATGCAAGTGGAGAAGACCTCACATTCTTTTCTTGATCCTCTCTGCAGAATTGTACTCAAGAGGAGAGGTGTGGGAAGACGATCTACTTGACGAAGCACAAAACTGTTGACGTTGACGTCCCTTCTTTGATATTATTGTTCCACCATGAAAAAATCATGTAGCTTGTAGTCAGGTCAGTGAAAAATAGATGGGATTGGACAAAGGAGAAGGGGTCCAACCAACGAGATCCTCAAGTGCAGAATAACGGTGCATAAATCCGTCACTGCACTCGGTAGGGGTAGCGAGTGTGGCCGGAAGAACCAGAACAAAGGCCGCACAGAGAATTTACCTGGTTCGGGCCTCAGGTGCGGAGTAATATCCTACATCCTTCTTTGTGTTTGTACCCATGGTAGGTATACCTCATGTAACGATCATGTGAGCCCCATAGCCCCCAGCTTACATAAATGATGAGGCTAGAGTTTTATAGGAGATAGATCAAATCTTGGCCGCCTCCGCGTAGACTTGGGGGCTAAGATGGTCTCTAGATACCTATCTGATCCTCCGGGCTCCTTCCTGTCACTAGCTCCTTGGTGGGCCTTCTGGGCCCTGCGGCAGGACTGCTGCCGGGCTCCCTTGAGACAGGTACACTAGTAGATAAACCACCATTAGTCCCGGTTGATAAGGGTCTTTTGTCCCGGTTCCTGAACCCGAACTAAAGGGTCGTTACTAATGCCCGGGCCCTTTAGTCCCGGTTCAGTCCAGAACCGGGACAGATGGGCCTCCACGTGGCCGGTGCGCCGAGCCCACGCAGGAGGGCCTTTGGTCCCGGTTGGTGGCACCAACCGGGACCCATAGGCATCCACGCGTCAGCATTTCAGGGGCTGTGGTTTTTTTGGAAGGGGGGGGGGGGTTGGGGGTTTTGGGGGGTTAATTTAGGTGTTTCATATATTGTGTTAGCTAGCTAATTAATAGAGATAAGTGTTCTCTCTTATGTCCGTGCTTGGTCGACGCTAGGTACTATACATAGAGAGGCCCTCGACACGCTAGCTAGTAAGAAAATGAAGGAAACCATTAAGTACAGAAGTTTGTCATGCATACCGAGAGAAGTGATCGATCGACCTCTTCTTCTCCAAGAGATTGGTCGAACAACAAGTTTTCGTATTATCTATCCGACGCTACTGGCTACATACATATACAATATGTAGGATCTCTTACAATCCCCTAGCATTTGAAATCAACTTCCACATGGTATTCTCCGACTTTATTGATAACATGGTCAAGAAAGAATCCCGCCAATTCCTCTTGAATTGCTTTCATGCGATCTTGTGGTAGGAGTTCATTCCGTATCTGCCACGTCTAATTTGAAAAAGGGGGTTAATACATATATATGAATGAAATCAACAGAAATGATGGTGTAATAAAATAAAATTGTGAATATTATTGCTTACGCACTTCATATTGTCTTTTAGAGTAGCCCCGCTTATTTTTCAAAGTCGCGTTGTAGATGAACTCGCACGCGTAGTATCCACAGTAATTATTCCCTTGTTCCTGCCACAAGCACTTTACGAGAAATAGAGGTCAATCAAACTGATAATGAAGCATTATAAATGGCATTGATGAAAGTATAGCTATAGAATCAACGGGAGATGCGTGCAGCTAGCTAGCTAGTAGTACTTACTTTCGGGTATGTATATCGTAGCTCCTAAGGCAGTCCCGGAGCTTCTGCGGTGAACTGTTTCTAAACCCTGCAAGACAAAGAAAATAATTATTATTACTTGCGATATCAGGAAATGAACAAAAAGTTGCTGATATGGTGCGATAATGATCGATTAAACTTACTTGTTGAGCAATTTAGTCATGTCCGCATAGGTTTCAGGATCTTTTCGTCTCGAGTCTAAGACGGTTACTAGTCCCCACTCAAGCTTAATCTCCAGAAGAACATAGTGGAAGCTGCGCACGCATGCATAACTCATCAGTTACATTACTATAATCTCGCTCGAGTAATAAGGGAAACCGAATATGCACACGATAGTAACACTCACTTGAAGTTGTAAGGAAAGAGTATGGCATCTTTGTTTTTATTTTTGATCAACGATTGTAGCAAGTTGTCCTCGGCGTCTTCGCGTGCTTTTTAACCTGAATTTCATCTATGATATTTGTGTTAATGAACCCAATATCATACATTTCTTGTTTTCTGCACTCGATGATCTTCAATCTGCATAATATAGTGAGGATAATTAATTATAAATACATGCAATGAAAGAGCTGAGCTATATATAGAGACTTAACAGAAATAGTACTTACAGACAGTAGCAAAAAACCGTTAATATATCGAGGGCCTTTTGATTGAAGAACTCGAAGAACTCCTCAAATAGAACATGCAACAGATCAGTTCCAATGAGGTCGTGCTCCTCTTTAATTCTCAGATACAAAGTATTCGTCCCCCCAAACTCTCTACAGGTTTTCATGTACCAATTATGGAATCTTCGCATCATCGTTGTTAGAGATTTTTCATCTTTGACGAGAGACTTCCCGTACTCGTATTTGTGTTCGTCCACCTCCATGAAATCAAAATTTACATCGTCAGGCAGGTAATCTCCAAGATTGCTATAACCGGGCACCGTCCCCGGAGCATTAGCGACGATGCCGCTAGACACATTGAGCAGGGGCACGATTGGTTCGCTTGTTCGCTGAGCTGGGCAATTTTTTTCTCAGCTACTCGCCGTTCTTTTAACATTTGATCACTGACAGTAGTTCCCGACGGCGACGCTTCTTGATATGCCTTTTGAGTAATGCGCTCATAGTTGGTTTTCGGCGAAGACTTTGGTGGTTTCCTCAGGGCATCGATAGTGCGCTTTGCTTTCACCGGATCTACCTTCTCCTCCGGAGGTGGATGTCTCTTTGCTTTCAACCCTTCAAAGAAGTCCTTCACTTCGGTCCGCACGATCTTCGCGTTTTCCTCCTCGTTCCTCTCGTACGGTAACTTCTCTAGAGGCTTGAGAGGTGGACCGTATCTGTATTGCCTCTCGCCTCTGGCTGTACTGCTAGACGCCGGAGCAGACGGAGCGGCTGCGGCTGTCTTCTTTCGTAATTGCTTACGAGGCGGAGGAGAAGGACTATGACGCGCCGGAGCAGCCGGGTCGGCGGCGGGTCTCTTCCGCCCTTGCTAGCTAGGTGGAGAAGGAGGAGGCTACTGGCTGCTCGGGCGCGCCGGTGCAGGCGGAGAAGGAGTTGGAGTGCCGCCACGCGCCGGAGAAGGAGGCCGAGTTCCCTGATCGTCACTCGCCGGAGGAGGAGGCAGTCGAGGAGGCGGAGTGCCCTGACTCGCCGGAGGAGGAGGAGGAGGCGGAGGCGTCCAGTTCGGAAGGTTGATGAGCTCCTTCCGCCATAGGCATGGAGTCTTCAGAGCAGAACCCAGCCTAGTCTCCCCTTCACCGGTAGGGTGGTCAAGTTGGAGGTCCTCAAATCCCTCCGTTATTTCATCCACCATCACCCTAGCATATCCTTCTGGAATCGGCCGGTAGTGAAAAGTTGCGCTGGGTTCAGTAGGATAAACAGAGCCAACAGCCGCCTTGACCTTCGAATTCATCCATTGCGTCATAATGTGGCAATTTTGAGACTCCGTGATAGCATCCACGGGATAGCTGGCAGGAGCCGTCAAGACATGCTCCGGCTGAAGCAGCTCGGTGGAAGCCACGCTGCTTCTCCGCTGAGATGGCGGGGTAGCTTCGGCAGTTCGTTTGCTGCGATTTGCTTCTCGTTCCTCTATCGATTGTACCTTGCGTGCAGCGCCTGCAGTTGGATCTGCTGCACTTTTTGCCTCCTCTCCTGGCATTTGTAACCGTCTGCGTCCGGAAAACCAGCATTCCACGGAACGGAGCCTGGCGTGCCTCGTGTCCGTCCAGGGTCCTCAGGATTCCCGAGGGCCATTGTGAGCTCGTCGTTCTCTCTGTCTGGAACGAACGTCCCCTGCTGCGCTGCATCGATATAGTGCCGAAGCCTCTTGACTGGTATTTCCAATTGCTCATCCGTCCAAATGCACTTCCCTGATACAGGGTCCAAGGTTCCGCCAGCCCCGAAGAACCAAGTCCGGCAATGGTCTAGCCAGTTCATTGTCTCTGGTTCGATCCCTTTATCAAGCAGATCATTCTCAGCCTTGGCCCACTTATGCCAGGCTTTGAGGTTGCCACCTGACCCCGTGCGATGGTGAAGCTTCTTCTTCGCAGCATTTTGCTTGTTTGTCGCCGACATCTTCTTACTCTTTTCCGATGTCTTGTGGGCCACAAATGCGGGCCAATGATCTCTGATCTTCTCATATTTGCCCTTGAATTCTGGTGTCTCTTTTTTTTCGACAAATGTATTTAGGTCTTTCTTCCACCTCCTGAATAGGTCTACCATCTTCTTAAGAGCAAAAGACTTGATTAATTGCTCTTTAACTGGCTTCTCCGGATCATCCTCTGGCGGTAGGGTGAAATTTGACTTCAGCTCAGTCCAAAGATCATTTTTCTGCATATCATTGACATAAGACACCTCAGGGTCTTCGTTCTTAGGCTTATACCATTGGTGGATGCTGATCGGGATTTTGTCCCTAACCAGAACCCCGCACTGAGAACAAATGCGTTCTTTGTCAGGATGGGTTCAGTCGGTTGGCCGTCGCGCGCGATTGCTATGATCTCAAACCTTTCATCCGAGCTCAACTTTTTCTTCGGGACTCGTCTCTTTACCGAAGTTGTGCTTGATCCGGAGGGTTAGAAAAAAGAACAAAGACGAGAGTTAATTAATATGTGTACATACCAAAACAATGAATGCATCAATTAGCTAGGCAGCACAGGCTTAACTAATATATATACCTGGCCGGACTCGGTTCGGTCACCGGAGCCGTCATCACGGCCTCCTTCTTACACCGTCATTGGGTCGCCGGAGCCGTCCTCACAGTCTCCTTCTTGCACCGGCATTGGGTCACCGGAGCCATCATAATCATAGCCAGCTGCTTCTTCACCCTCTCCTTCCAGACCATCAGTGTCGTTGAGAAACAACGAGCAGACGGCATCACTTCCTTGTGCGATTATGTCCCCTAATAACGTTTCTTGTGCTTCGTCTCGGGGGGTGTCCATAGTTTCTACAAATATTTACAACATGGCAATTATTATTCAAATATGACAGATGGATATATTAGCTAGTGGCAAACGTAGAACTAGCTAGCTAATCACAGTAAGCAATCATATTAATTAGTGGCCTCGACGCTGCTTCTCTAGGGTTTGGGGTGGCCTCGACAACGCTTCAAGGATGTAATATCGACAACGACGAGATATATACACGGGAAAACAATGTTATCGGGGAGGGGGTATATCGACCCCCCCCTCCCCCGCACGTGTTGAAGTTATCAGGAGGGGGTATATCAACCCCCCCCCCACGTGTTGAAGTTATCGGGAGGGGCTTATATCGACAACGACGACATACGTACATGAGAAAATAATATTATCGGGGAGGGGGTATATCGACCCCCCCCCCACGTGTTGAAGTTATCGGGAGGGGGTATATCGACCCCC